>NC_059279.1:12750314-12790314 GCF_017591435.1 Portunus trituberculatus | reverse complement strand
CGAAGTAAAAGGTTAAGAGAGGTATTTAGAATCAGGCGCATTATAGAAAAGGGCAACGGAAAAGAGAGATAAAAAAGACACCGCGTTAGGAAGGAAGTAAGAGAAAGTGAGAGAAAAAGGAAGGAGTGAAGACGTCAGAGAGTTATGAATAAATCAAGACACATTGAAGAAAAGGACCGCGAGAAAGAAAATAAGAAAGAAAGGAAGAAAAAGGATTATATGTAATGAAAACATGAAAATGAAGTCGTGTGAAAGAGGAAGAGAAAGATAAAAGGAACAATAACAGAAGGCAGACATATGTAGGGGAATGAGGAAGAGGAAAAGAAGAAAAGGGATTGGGAAGGTATGAAGAGAGATAAAAATGGAAGGGAGCGACACCGAAGTGGTAACACAATAAGAAAAGCACGAGGAAGACAAATGAAGGGAAGGGAGGAAGGGAAAAAAGTAGGCGAGGAACGCATCGAAGGGGAGGAGTAAGAAAAAAGCTGGAAAAGAGGAGGAGGGAAGGAAATGAAGAGGATTGAGGAAGAGGAAGAAGAGAAAGAAGAAGAAAGCAAGGAAAGGGTTAAGAAAGATATCTGACATGAACGTAAAGAGAGAGAGAGAGAGAGAGAGAGAGAGAGAGAGAGAGAGAGAGAGAGAGAGAGAGAAAGAGAGAGGGGGGGAATAACAAAACAGTGTGCGTGTAACCAGCAGTGTTAAATTACAGTGATTCACGAAGGTAATGGAACATGAAACAAACAGCGCCGCGTGTTTGACCGCAAAAGACAAAGCTTCTTGAGTACATCCCATTACATGAGCGAAGCAACACAACTCAAGTGTATCCTGATAATAAGGTGCAGGTGTTTTAATGAGAAATACCTGGAGTGACGTGGAAGGCGGTGAATTAATTATTTGACAAGGACCAGATCAAGAGAGAGAGAGAGAGAGAGAGAGAGAGAGAGAGAGAGAGAGAGAGAGAGAGAGAGAGAGAGTTTGGGTGGGGGACTAACATGACATTAATTCGGGTAAATAATGTAGATGTAAAAAGCTCATGCAAAGGAAACGTGAAAGGTCAGAAAGAAGAAAAAAAAAAAAAGAGTAGAACAAAAGAAGAAAGAAAAAAAGGAAAGAATGAAGGAAAGAAGAGAAAATAAACAGAAAGAAGAATAAGTATAATAAAAAGAAAAAAAGTAAAAAATATGAAGACAATGAATAAAAGAAAAAAACTGTAAGGAAAAGGAACAAGAGGAGGAGGAAGAGGAGGAGGAGGAGGAGGAGGAGGAGGAGGAGAGAAAAAGAACAAGAATACTAATAACAAGAGAATCAAGGGTCGTGTGAGTTGAGTTGGCAAAGAAAAAAAGAAAAGAAGGATAATAAGAAAAGAAAAAGTCGTTAGTGTAGGCAAGGAGAAGGAGGAAGAGGAGGAAAATGAAGAGAAGGAGGACGAAGAGTAAAGGAGAAAGAAGAAGAGAGGAGGAGGATGAGTAAAAAAAAAAAAGATACAACAACGAGGATGAGAATGAGAAGGAGGAGAAGGAGGAAGAAGAAGAAAACGAGGATGAGAAGGAGAATGAGGAGGAGGAGGAGGAGGAAGAGGAAGAGGAGTCGTCGTAGTGGCAGCATGGAGGGAGGTAAAAAGGAGGCTCCTGGCTTTATCATTAAGGAGAGGCCGGAAGCCTGTCGGAAATGAGATGTCTGAGCCAGGTTATGGAGTCTCCGTGATACAGTTTTAATGAGTGTCGCCTAACACACTTGGCGGCGTCTTTGTTTGCTCCCTATATTGTACACCACTTGGTTGTTTGCTGCCTATATTGTACACCACTTGGTCTTATTTGTAGATGATGTAGTTTTTCTTTCTTTAACTAATTTTCTTTATAGCTGTGCATTTTTTTTTTTGCTATTCTTTTTATTTTATTTATTTTTTATTAGTGGATTCGTTGTTTTTATTGTTATTTATCGTTTTCCGTTCATAAATTGTGATGGTTTTATTATTTTTTCCTATTTGATTTATTTCTTATTTGTTTATTCGTTGTTTCTATTATTGTTTATCATTTTTTTGTTCATAAATTACGTTGTTTTTTTTTACTTTTTTCTTTAGTTTATGTGATTTTTTTTTTTTTTTTTACTTATGACTTTTCTGGTTTTATAATGATTTTTTGTTCTTGTAAGTCGTGATGGTGTTGCTTACTTCTTACTTATTTGGTGGGTGATTTTTTTTATGTTTGTAGATAATCGCGATGGTTTTATTATTATTTTTTTTTGTAGTTGAAGTAGTTATTTTCTTTTTTTTTTTTTACTAATTCAGTTTTTATTATCGTTATTTTTTTCTGTGTGTGTGTGTGTGTGTGTGTGTGTGTGTGTGTGTGTGTGTGTGTGTGTGTGTGTGTGTGTGTGTGTGTGTGCGTGTAAACTTTGATTCTTTACATTATTAGCATTTTCGTGTTAGTTCAAGATTATTTTTTCAGCAACAACATTTTTTGGCCTTTTTTTCTGCATTTAGTATTTTTCTCTCATTTTTATCCTTGTTAAGTGTGATTCATTTTTACTCTTTTTTTTGTTTTATTGGCGTACTTCTGACGTTTTTTTTTTTTTTCCTTTCCACTGTCATCCTGTTTAGTGTTGTTTATATCGCTGATTTAATTCTGTCTCTTTCTGTTCTTTCTATTTGGTGTAGTGCCATTTTTTTATTTTCCTTTTGTTCAATGTTGTCCATGACGGTTCTTTTTTTATATTCTGATTGTTTTAACTTTTTGCACCATTTTTTTTATTTGCCTTTACTTCTTTTTAGACTTGAATTTCATCATTTTTTTTTTTACGTGTTTTTTGTTGTTTTTGCTCTACTTAACTTTTTATTTTCCTCATGCTTATCCTTCAACTTCCCCTGAATGGCCTAATTTTTTTCTAGCTTTCTTTTTTTCTAATTTATACAATGTGGGTGTTTCACGGGAATTTATGGGCTAAAGGGGATATTTTTTTGGGGTACCTCCTATCTCAAAGCCCACCCGCTAGGAAACCGTTGCCCCGAGTGAGGAAGCCCAACCTACACTCGGACCATGGTCAAGATGCGAACCGGTGCGCTTGGAGACCCCTCGGACCCCAAAGCACGCATGGTTCCACTGCACTACGGCGGCTCCCCATACAGTTATATCTCTGTCGCTGTGTTGCTCGTATTTTTACTTTCTCTCTGTTTTTGTTCTCCGTATATTTTTTCTTTTCTGATCTTCTACGCTTTTTTCTTTTTTTTTTCTGCGTTCTTCTCTGGTTTTACAATATTAACATTACCTTTCTTCTGTTTTCCTATTTACAGTTTTATCATGTTATTTATGTTATTGTATATTTTTAATGTTCTTTATTTTTCCTGACATCATCTCCGTCCGTTGTTCCCTTGATTTTGGTCTTATTTTTGCTTACTCCATTTGATATTTTTATGCTATATTTCAGTCAAGGTCATCATTGTCTTGATCCTCTCCTTGTTTCCACATTTTATCTTTACTACATCCCTTAATTTTTGCACCCCATCCATTGATATTTACTTGTGTTTGAATTTTCTCTCAGTTCATATGATACTAGCTAATATACTTTTGTTTCCCATTTTTTATACTACATAAATATGATCTTATTCCTCATTGATTCTTTATATCCATTTTTTTCGTTCACTGCAAATCATTTTATTGTTTTTCTACCAAAGTTTCATGAAACAGACAAAAGTCGATGCGCTAACAAAGGTCTTGACAGGAATTTAATTAGCTCGGTCGTCACCTTTTCACTCTTTGTTTGTAGACATCGACAGATTAATCCCAAAGTTTTGCGAAAAAAACGAACTATTCTTTCACGTATTTTCACATCTTTCTCACTCTCATTTCCCACTCCCTTGTTTCCTGCCTAGTATGTTCCTCTAATGATCTTTTAATTCTCCTCCCCTTTAATTGTCCATCCTTCTCTCTCTCCTTCTTCCTCTCATTCCTTTGTCCGGATGCCGATTCTTCCGCAGCTCAATGAAACGAATACCTCTCGCTTTTAATTTAGGCCAAAGGGGAGGAGTCATTTACATTCTTGAAGGATTTCTGTTGTGACGCCGCGATCTTATTTTCCTCATTACGTTGCAGTGGCTTCCTGGGGCTCCTTGTGGTTCAGTGTGACTTCTTGTGACTCCCTGTGGCTTCATGTGGCTCTTCTGACTCCCTTTGGCTCTCTGTGGTTCCTTTTGTCTTCTTATATTCGCTGCATTTGGTTTTGGAATTCCCTCTCCTCTCGCGTTTTGGATTTGATACTTTCCTTTGATTTCCTGTGGTTTTCTATTTTTTTTGTGTGTTTCTGACCTTTCTGCTTTTTTTTTGCATATGTTTTTCTATGGTACTACATGTTCTTGTGGATATATGTGGGTTTTTTTGTGTTTTATTTGTGTTTTCTATTTTTTTTTGTAAGTATAATTGTGTGTGACTTTATGGAAGATTTTGATTTAAGTGCTGTTGTTTGTTTCCGTGCCTTATTTTTTCTTTGTTTTATTTCAAGTAGTCTTGTTTTTGTAGTTTCCACGATTCACTGAAATTGTTTGTTTTTTGTTCAAAATTTTTTGATAGTTTATGATTTTTTTTGCAGTTTTTTCTTTTAGTATCATCATCATCATCATCATCATCATCATCATCATCATCATCATCATCATCATTATAAACATTATCAGCACCACCACCACCTCCACCACCACCAACATTATCACCACCACCACCACACCCATCATTGTCACCAACAACATCAGCAACAACAACAACACTTACGAACTGCACTGAACTAAAAGCGACCAATAATGGCTGACCGTATGTCCGTCCACTATAAGTCATCCCTACAAAGATTCCTGAATAATATTTCTGTAACCCTTTCTAAGCATCCTATTAGTGTCCGTGTCCATCTGCGTCTCTCTGAATTCCTGTACCTTTCTCTGTTACGTGATTCTCTTCAAGTCTTTAAATTTTCATCGTTACGCGGAGGGAAATGTACGTACAGGTGAGTCCGCTAACACATTTCTCCCTGAATATGCCATAGATGTGAATTATTTAACGCTAACTGACTGTCGTTCAAAAAATCATTCTTCTCTCTAAATCAAATATATACGTAAAATAGACTCATTGGTTTTGTGTGCTTATCCATACTGTTGATTCTCTCGGCATATCCATGCTCTTGATATTGTCTACCCTGCCATACAACATCAATATTTCTTTCTTATAATGACAAACATGATTTTTTTTTTATGCAGGAAGGAAACCAGCCAAGGGCAACAAAATAATAGATAAATAGCCCACTTGAAATACGGGTTCCCTTAAAGAATAGTAAAGAATTAGCCAAGGTTTCGGGACAAATGTCTTGAAAAATGTTTTGTGTTTGAAGTATTAAATGATAAGCATAAGGCAAAGTATATCTAGTTAACGTAATTTTCTTTTTGTCAAGAGGTTTGTGACATCAGTACTCAGAACAATTGTATAATGGAGGTTTTGTAATTCTATGACTGCTGGCTTGACATTTGATTGTGCTAATGTTGATGATTTATGCTAATACTGAGTGTGTCTGGTGTCGAGTGTCAGGAAGCGTGATGTCACCTGATTATCAAAGACCCAACTTCCTGTAACCCAAAACCTGTCCTGTGCCTCGTGGTATGACAATCTCTCTCTCTCTCTCTCTCTCTCTCTCTCTCTCTCTCTCTCTCTCTCTCTCTCTCTCTCTCTCTCTCTCTCTCTCTCTCTCTCTCAGATGATGTGTAGATCTTTTCTCGTGAATTTTATGTCTGAATGTATTTTTATGTATTTTTATTTTACTTTTTTCTCGTATATTTGTCATGCAATTTTTCTATTATTCAATCATCTATCTGTTCATCTGCCTAACTGTAGCTTAACAGGATATAGTGGAAGTCATTGTGGTTTTCAAATGAGAGATGAACGAACACTGCACCACCTTGAGGACCTCACTAACCTTCCTAATCACCTCTGTGGCCTTCCTATATCTAGTTATCTATCAGTATGATAGATGTTACGTCTATGTACGCAATGACTTAACTTGCTCTCGTGCCCACGCTCTTGAGTCTTCCGAATTTTCCACCATCTGGCTACGACTTAACAGTCACTCTCAAACTAAATTCATCTGTGCTGTTTATCTCTCCCCTAAATCTTCTGACTATAGTAATTTCTTCGACTACTTAACTTCTAAAGTGGAGCACATTCTGTCCCTCTACCCTTTCGCTGAGATTTCCATTCTTGGAGATTTCAATGTTCACCACCAGCTTTGGCTTTCCTCTCCTTCACTGACCACCCTGGTGAACTAGCCTTCAACTTTGCTATCCTCCATGACCTAGAGCAACTGGTGCAGCACCCTACTCGTATTCCTGACCGTCTTGGAGACACGCCCAACATTCTTGATCTCTTCCTCACCTCTAACCCTTCTGCTTATGCTGTCACCCTTTCATCTCCGTTGGGCTCCTCCGATCACAATCTCATTTCTGTATCTTGTCCTATTTTTCCAATCCTCCGCAGGATCCCCAAAGCGAAGGTGCCTCTGGCGTTTTGCCTCTGCCAGTTGGGGGACCTGAGGAGGTATTATGCTGATTTTCCTGGAATGATTATTGCTTCCGTGTCAGAGACCCATCTCTTTGTGCTGAACGCATAACAGAGGTGTTAGTATCTGGCATGGAGGCGTACATTCCTCATTCTTTTCTCAACCTAAACCTTCTAAACCTTGGTTTAACTCAGCCTGTTCTCGTGCTATACATGATAGAGAGGTTGCCCACAAAAGGTACTTGAGCCTTCCATCTCCTGAATCTCATGCACTTTATATCTCTGCCCGGAATCATGCCAAGTCTGTTCTTCAACTTGCCAAACACTCTTTCATAAATAGGAAATGTCAAAATCTTTCAAACTCAAACTCTCCTCGTGACTTCTGGCATCTAGCCAAAAACATCTCAAATAACTTCACTTCTTCATCTTTCCCTCCTTTATTTCATCCTGATGGCACCACTGCCATCTCTTCTGTCTCTAAAGCTGAACTCTTTTCTCAAACCTTTGCTCACAACTCCACCTTGGACGATTCTGGGCTTGTCCTCCCTCTCCTCCTCCCTCTGACTATTTCATGTCTACAATCAAAATTCTTCGTAATGATGTTTTCCATGCCCTTGCTGGCCTAAACCCTCGGAAGGCTTATGGACCTGATGGGGTCCCTCCTATTGTTCTCAAAAACTGTGCTTCTGTGCTTGCACCTTGCCTGGCCAAACTCTTCCAACTTTGTCTATCGACTTCTACCTTTCCTTCCTGCTGGAAGTTCGCCTACATTCAGCCTGTTCCTAAAAGGGTGACCGTTCTAACCCCTCAAACTACCGTCCTATAGCTTTAATCTCTTGCTTGTCTAAAGTTTTTGAATCTATCCTGAATAGGAAGATTCTCAAACATCTGTCACTTCACAATCTTCTGTCTGATCGCCAGTATGGCTTCCGTCAAGGTCGCTCTACTGGTGATCTTCTGGCTTTCCTTACTGAGTCTTGGTCATCCTCTTTTAGAGATTTCGGTGAAACTTTTGCTGTTGCGTTAGACATATCAAAAGCTTTTGATAGAGTCTGGCATAAAGCTTTGATTTCAAAACTGCCCTCTTACGGCTTCTATCCTTCTCTCTGCAACTTTATCTCATGTTTCCTTTCCGACCGCTCTATTGCTGCTGTGGTAGACGGCTACTGTTCTTCTCCTAAACCTATTAATAGTGGTGTTCCTCAGGGTTCTGTCCTGTCACCCACTCTCTTTCTATTATTCATTAATGACCTTCTTAACCAAACTTCTTGCCCTATCCACTCCTACGCTGATGATACCACCCTACATCTTTCCACGTTCTTTCAGAGACGTCCAACCCTTCAGGAAATTAACAGATCACGCGGGGACGCCACGGAACGCCTGACTTCCGATCTTTCTAAGATTTCCGATTGGGGCAGAGAAAATCTAGTAGTTTTCAATGCCTCAAAACTCAATTCCTCCATCTATCAACTCGACACAACCTTCCAGACAACTATCCCCTCTTCTTCAATGACACTCAACTGTCTCCCTCTTCCACAATGAATATCCTCGGTCTGTCCTTTGCTCATAATCTTAACTGGAAACTTCACATCTCATCTCTTGCTAAAACAGCTTCTATGAAGTTAGGTGTTCTGAGGCGTCTCCGCCAGTTTTTCTCGCCCCTCCAACTGCTTACTCTGTATAAGGGCCTTATCCGTCCCTGTATGGAGTACTCTTCGCATGTTTGGGGGGGTTCCAGTCACACAGCTTTGCTTGATAGGGTGGAATCGAAAGCTCTTCGTCTCATCAACTCCCTCCTCTGACTAACTGTCTTCAGTCTCTTTCTCACCGCCGAAATGTTGCATCCCTTTCTATATTTTATCGCTATTTTCATGGTAACTGTTCTACTGATCTTGCTAACTGCATGCCTCCCTCCTCCTGCGGCCACGCTGCACAAGGCTTTCTTCTTCCTCTCATCCCTATTCTGTTCAACTCCCTAATGCAAGAGTTAACCAGTACGCTCAATCATTCATCCCTTTCACTGGTAAACTCTGGAACTCCCTCCCTGCATCTGTATTTCCGAATTCCTACAACTTGTCTTCTTTTAAGAGGGAGGTATCGAGGCATTTGCTCCCCTAATTCTGGCTGACGGTTTTGGCACTTTTTGTACTCTTTGGAGAGCCAGCGCTCATGTGGGCTTTTTTCTAACTTTCTTTTTATTGCCCTTGGCTGGCCCTCTTCCCTATGTAAAAAAAAAAAAAAGCTACTGTTATACTTATTTCTGTCTAGCTGTGTGTGCCATTCTTTCATCAGCATGTGGTAGTCGTTTATTGTCGACGGTTAAGGTTTTGCTTCTTTACCAAGATAATTGAACTTTAAATACGAGAAGTTTACGATGCTTTCATTTGTTTAGATACATTTATACTAAAACCATGCAAGATTATGTATAAAGTGAACGTGTCCGTGAATAACGTATCAACGAATATTTAGATACTGAAAAATGTCAGGAGTAGAGACACACAAATATATATGAATTTGAAAAGAAGAGGTAGCTATACTGATAGAATTTTCTTTTATCTCTGCCTTCAGCGGAGGATGGCGATTATTTCCTGTTAAACGATCAGCTTCCGTTTGTGGTGGAGCACTCAGTGTAATTTTTTTCTTTGTTTTTACTTGCTTTGATGTGTATGTAGAAGCACACGTAATTTTCTTGAGTTTCTTTATGCATTTGTGGGTGGAGATAACGTTGATAGAAAGCACGTGGTTAGTTAGTATCATCAGCCTCAGTACCAAACAAATGTAAATATTTTTTAGAAATGTAAAAAAGAAAAAAAAGAAAAAAATAACGGCAGGACTAAAATAGAAATCCAAGGTAAGAAATACGACATAGATAAAACGACAATGAAAAAATAAAGTAAATTGAAGAAATTGTATAAACAGCAGAAGGAGAAGTGAAGATGCATTTTTTACATGAATTTATTACGAGATTAACTTACCGCCACTTTATCTACATGGTGGAATTAATTAGTGATCGACACCACCACCACCACCACCACCACCACTACCCACACGATCATCTCTCACTAAGTTACAACCAGGGACTCAATTTCTGAGCCCCTGAAAATCTTTCACCCAAAACCACTACCCAGATATGTTTTAAAATTTCAATTTCTACCATGCCTTTATTTTCATATGAGTGAGGAGAAAAGGGGAGTGAGAGGAGAACATGACACAGAGAAAAGCAGAGGGAGAGAGGAAAATGAAGGGGAGTAAGGGAGAAAATGATGAAGTGATAAGGATATAATCAGAGAGAGAGAGAGAGAGAGAGAGAGAGAGAGAGAGAGAGAGAGAGAGAGAGAGAGAGAGAGAGAGAGAGAGAGAGAGAGAGAGGTAAGTGGTGGCAGGCAGATGGAGGGGAGAAGGAGAAGGAGGGGAAAGAGGATGAGATGAAGTGGAAGTTGAGGCGAGAGTTCCATGTATATCTGGAGGTGAATTTGGGTAAGAGTAAAGTGGAGTGTTGAGGGCGAACGTGGAGAGGTAGAGTGTGTGGAGGAGAGCTGGAGAGAGCATGCCAAGGAGATGGAGAAAGACACGAAGGTATGGACTGGAGGAGGCTGAGTGTGAGACAGAAAGTGGGAAGAAGCATGGAGGTATGTAGAGAGGAGAGATAGAGATGGTAAGTGGAGGAGTCTTAGTGGGCAGTAGATGGATGACGGTAAGGATACTTGTGGATCATATTGTCTTGGATTAGATGGGAGTAAGGTGGATGCATATAGAGATGGTGAAAATAGTGCGATAACGAAAGAAATGTTTGAGGAGAGTTAAGACAGATGGAAACGTGGAAGAGAGCCAGGTAAGTGTTGAGAGAGAGAGAGAGAGAGAGAGAGAGAGAGAGAGAGAGAGAGAGAGAGAGAGAGAGAGAGAGACAACGTGGCAACTCAGATAGTGGAGGAAAGCTTGGAAAGGTAGATGGAAGGAGTTAAGTAGGTGGAGAGAATATCTAGATGGGTAAAAAAAATGGTAGGAAGGGGTGGAGGCACTAAAGGGGACTTGGGTGGTTGAAAGGTGGAGGGAGGGGGTGAGGAGGGGTGGAGAGACAGAAGAGGGGCAGAAGAGCCTCTCCTCCACCATCGATGACGCTCGGCTGATGAGGATCCTCCCAATTATCGAGGATTTGGACGTTTTTTTTACATTCTTCCTGAAGTTTAAACTTTTCGTGTCAGTCCATAATTACAGCTGACGTTCCTTCCTTCCACCTCTCTCTCTCTCTCTCTCTCTCTCTCTCTCTCTCTCTCTCTCTCTCTCTCTCTCTCTCTCTCTCTCCTTTTACTCAGATTATTTTTTCTTTTTCTTCTTCATCTTCATTTCCTTTTTTTATTTTTTTCTAGTTTTTTTTTTATCAATTTGGTTTTCTCTCTCTCCTTCATTGATCCATCCTCTTATCCATCTCCTTTTACTCTGTTATTTTTAATCATTTTTCTTCATCTCCGTTTTCTTCTTTTCTATCTAGTTTTGCGTATTAATTTAGTTTTCTGTTGCTTTTATCTCTTTTATTCATATCTTCCTTATTTTTACTATTATTCTACTCCTTATTTTTCTTTCTTTTTATTCTCCGCCTTTTTCTTCCATCCATATTTTCCTGACCTATTTATATATATTTGCCTCTCGTACTCCTTTCCTTATCCACCTCTGCTTCTTTATTTATTTTCTAAAGATCCTCATTTTAACTTTTTTTTTCATCCATCTGTTCTACGTTCTTTAGATTTATTTCCTTATTCATCTGTTTATTTTACCTTTCATATATTCTTAGTCGTTTTTTTTCAATCCTGTCCTTATTCACTTCTGCTTTTCTCATATTTTCAAAAGATCTTCATTTTAACTTTTTTCAGCGTCGGTTTTTCGTTCTTTAGATTTATTTCCTTATTCATCTGTTTTTTTTTACCTTTTCATATATTTTTAATTATTTTTTTTTTATCATTTCCTTATTCACCTCTATTTTTTGCCATTTTTATTCCTTCTTCTATTTTCGTTAAGGATTTCCTCTTTTCTTCCTTCTCTTTTTTTTTTTTTTGTCTTCCAATTTCCGTTCTTCTCGTTAGCCTTTTCCTCGTCCATTTTCTTGTTTTTCCTTTCTCTTTTCTCATACTTCTTTTCTATTCCTCCTCCTCCTTCTCTGGTCTCCTTCGATTCTTTCTCTGCATTTTTCTTTTCCCCTTCCTTCTTATTTTTTTTATCTGATATTGCTCGCTTTCCTTCTTCTAAGCCTTCCTTCATCCACTCCTCTTTGTCTGTCTGTCTGTCTATCTATCTGTCTGTCTGTCTGTCTGTCTCTGTCTGTCTGTCTGTCTCTCTCTCTCTCTCTCTCTCTCTCTCTCTCTCTCTCTCTGTACTTTTCATTCTGCTTTCACTTTTTTTCTCTTTCCCCTCCTCTTCTTCCTTCCCTCTCTATTCTTTTTTAATCTCTTTCATTATCCTAACACCTTGGTATGCCCCCTCCCTTGCTAACTCTCTCTCTCTCTCTCTCTCTCTCTCTCTCTCTCTCTCTCTCTCTCTCTCTCTCTCTCTCTCTCTCTCTGCAAGACAGGGCGGTTAACTAAAACGACTTGTTGGGCAAAAAGGAACCTCATCCAAACCCATATGTGGACATTTTGTTGCATATATTTTTTCTCTTTTTACCGCCGAGTGGAGCTTTGTGTTGTCGCCTTTAGTTTTGCTATTTTTTTCGAGAAGCTGAAGCCTTTACCAGAGAGAGAGAGAGAGAGAGAGAGAGAGAGAGAGAGAGAGATTAGTCTTATCCCTTTAATTTGGGAAGACTCACTCATCACTTTCTCTTTCTGTGTGTGTGTGTGTGTGTGTGTGTGTGTGTGTGTGTGTGTGTGTGTGTGTGTGTGTGTGTGTGTGTGTGTTTGTTTGTTTGTTTGTTTGTTTGTCTGTCGTTCTGTCAGTCTGTTTGTATGTCTATTTGTTTTATCTTACTTTCTACCTATGGATATCTGTCTGCATGTTCTCTCTGTATGTCTCTCTCTCTCTCTCTCTCTCTCTCTCTCTCTCTCTCTCTCTCAGGAGCAGGTGTGACTGGGGTCCTGATTGAAAGAGTTGCAGGTTTTGGTTAATGGAGGAGGTGATGTTTTTCAATTTACCGTTAAATCCATGAAAGAGAGTCGAGGCGAGCCCGAAGCTGCACCCCTGACCCAGTACACACCTGAGTGGTTGGGTTTTAGGAGCCTGGGTCCCCTTGCCCTCAGCTAACCAGTGGAACTAATGAGAACCTTGGTGTGCCTCTGTAGGGTGGCAGTGACTGTCTTGCATCCTTGCGTCTCTTCGCCATCAAGGCAGTTAAACAGCTGTCAAGGAGTGAAGGATGTAGCAGAGAGAGAGAGAGAGAGAGAGAGAGAGAGAGAGAGAGAGAGAGAGAGAGAGAGAGAGAGAGAGAATGATTGTTTTGAGGATGGTAACTACTACTACTTCTATACTACTACTACTACTACTACTACTACTACTACTACTACTACTACTACTACTACTACTACTACTACTACTACTATTACTACTACTACTACTACTATTACTACTACTACTATTACTATTTCTGTTGCTGCTACTACTGCTTGTTTTACTAAGTCATGATCTTCCTCCCTCTAACCACTTTAAAAAAAATTTTCATTCATATCATCTCATTATCTTATTCTAATAATGATGGTGATAGTAGCGATTTTGATCACTAAGTTAACCATGCATTAATTTGCCTTAGTTCCTTCACGAGATGCCTCAAGTAAGCACCTTTCATCGATAGTGAGGGACTGCAGGAACGGCACTTCACTCCTGCTCTCTGAAACAAAACGACAGAAGCATCGTAGGGAGGGAGAAGTGGAGGGGGGTAGTTAATGTGGTGAGTTAGTGGGGGTGCCTTGACAACCTCCCACGAGACCACCTGACGGGGCTAATTACAGCATATGATTAACCTGTATGGATGAGTGAAAAAGGACTCTAATTACGTGGAGTCAATTAACATAGTCATTTTGTATCAGGCGGTGACGGCGAGAGGTCGACGTCCCGAGATGAGAGACGCGTGTGTTTGTGTAGTGATGAGGGGCAGGATTAAGGAGAATAACGAGGAGCAGCAGCGGGAACAAAGAGACGGAGAAGTATGACACGAGGAGGACGAACAGGACGAGGAGGAACGAGTAATTAGGAATAACTTAGGTAATGAGCAACGGTAATGTTGAGATAGTGATGATAATAATGATAATAATAATAGTAATAATAATAATAATAATAATAATGATAATGATAATAATGGAATGTGATACCGAGTGATACTGAGATAGAATCAAAACGAATGAATGTTGAAAGAATGGCTAAGAAAACAATGACTTATAAGGTGATAACATGAGATAAGGTCAAGAAGGGGAGTTAGAGTAATGAACATGTGTCTCAGACAGATAATGATGATGGAGAGTTTGAACATTACTGAGATAAAATGAAAGTGTAGAAGCCACTAGGAAATTGAGAACACTTAAAACAAAATAATAAATGCGATAAGCAAGAGAAGGGGGATTAATAAGAACAGTGATACGAATAAGACCGGCAACATGGAGATAGGGATAATGGAGGGAATTTCTCGGTGATTCATCTAAGCTCAATTAAAGTTAAGAAATACACATAACATTAGTGAAAAATATAAATAGTAGTGACGATAATAGCTGGAGACTATTTAAAACTCGCTTCAGACTACCGATCAAACTCAATAAATCACAATAAATACAGGTACACACGAAAGCTCTCACAACATACATTCTTTATTCATCAGCGCTAACAAAATCCACTACAGATGAATAAAAAAAAAAAAGGAAGCAAGACATGCAGACCCACTCATCACATCCAATATCGTGCGTTGAAAGCGAACACTCCTGTGAAAGTAGAGTACAACTTTCCTCTTTTGTTTCCCCCTTTTCACTAGCATGAAGGAATGTAGGGGGCTGTTCACGGTGCTCGGAGGTGCTAAATTGTGTTGTCAAAGCAGCCAGGCAGTGTAGTGCTGTTACAAAGAGGGGAAGAGAGAGGGGAAGGCACGGAAAGAGGGAGCAAGGGAACGAGGCCGTGTGTGGTATAGAGGAGGGAGTGTGTTGGGGTTGTGTTTCGGTATCTAGTTGTGATTCTGATCCAGGGAAATTTTAATCTTTTCTTGTTAGATTGAGAGAGATGGAATACGTCTGTTTTACTTTTTATATTACTGCGGTAGGAGTTTTTTTTTTATACCATGTGGGCTTTTCACGGGAATTTATGGGCTAAAGGGGATACTTTTTGGGTACCCCCTATCTCAAAGCCCACCCGCTAGGAAACCGTTGCCCCGAGTGAGGAAGCCCAACCTACACTCGGATCGTGGACAGTTGTGGGGAAAGTGGTGTTGAAGTCTCAGACTTCTTATCTAGAGGGAATGGTTCATCTTATGTTAAATTGCGAGGGATAGAGTTTTACTGTTTCGTCTGATGCGTTATTGGAACACGAAGACGTAAGACATATATGCTTTGAAGGAAATACTGTTGAAATTCCTGTTATATTTCTGATACACAGGAAATATTCAACTTTGCTGCATTGGTATATTTTGAGAGGTAAAATCTACTGTACTTGTTTTACCTAATGCTTTTCCGGCTATGGAAAACGAAATGTCGAGATGATGAGGAAGATGCTGCATGAAATTTTCGTTGTAAAGACAGTGTGTTGTGTTTATGATTTAAGAAGCTTTTGTTTATTTCGTGTTGTAAGATTATAAAGAATGAAGGCTTCTTGTTTGTTAGGTGTTAGCAGAGGAGAGAGGAACATCTCTTTGAAGTTTCTAAAAATCATAACACATTATTCTGTTATGTTTTCTGATGTACAGTGATATTTTAGTTTCTTTTTTTTTTGCTACAGTGTTAGAGATAGAGTCTACCTATTATGCCTACTTGTAATTAAAGCAGGAAGAATAAGCGGTGAAACAGATGCTCTTAAAATCAGTTGTTTCCGACGTGCAATTATTTCCAACATACTTGTGATGCTGCTTTGTACGATATCGAGTCTTCTTGCATGATCTGATGTGTTGGTGAAGCAGGAAGACGAAATACTGAAATAGTGTAAAAAGAATCAGTTAAGATCGAGACAGTCAAGACACAGGGTCGCCTAATCCATCCGGCACCCGCCTTTCTTATCAGATCAAGCGAGACACTCAAATTTTCTGCAACTTTGCATTTCCCTTTTGATGGAGTTTTTCTTGCTTCTTTCAACGCTATTATGTCTTTCATAAAACTGCGCCACGATGCCAGACACCCAGGTGACAAGGACCTGGGGGCGTGTGTGGGTCGCGGACCATTGAGGAGGACAGAGGATGTGGATCAGTCACATAGGGGCAGGGTGAGGTTTAAGGGGGTAGGGTCAGGCACATCGGGGTAGGATAGGTTGGGTTGGACGGTGTGCAGGAAAGGTTGTGAATGAATAGGTAGGTCCGGGATGGGGTGGATGGATGTACACTACTAAAAAATTCATCGAACTTTGTGAACACGTCTGTGGTCACCAAACATTCAAAAATACACGTAGGAACGAAAATTTTTGAAATAATCGTCCTTAGAAGTCTTGCGAATATATTTCAGCATTATATATTCAAGCATATGTGATAAGCATAAACGATGTGCACTGTGCTCCAGCGGCGTGGGTTTCAAGAGCATAATCACTCTCAGGTATACCATCCGTTCCAAATTACTAAGGAGTCACCTTCCCTCCCAGCATGACGAGATGCTCTGGAACTTTTGGTGAGTTGACGGAGATTAAGACAGGGCAGGGAGGAAATTGGTGTCTGGTAATCGAGCCATAGCATTGTGGTCATGTGGTGGCGAATAGGTTAGTGAAAACAGTATTTCATCCAAAGATCGAACTCTCAGCACCTCAGCAAAGCGATGAACCAACAGCTCTGTGTGCATGGTAAGGACAAGACACGTAACGTGTATACGAATAGTGTTGTGTATTACCTCCATACTATCATATTAATACCGTGCAGGTAATCGGTATTTAGTACGAGTATATTCGTGCTTCACTTTGAACCTCACTCCGCCGCCCGCCGGACCAGCCCAAGCATAAGCTGGTGCCGGGCGGGTTTCAGACAGTGTTGACGTAACACTCTGTAATCCTGAAATAGACTTCAAGAGGAACTGACGTTTCATCCTCATATGTGGTGTAAGGATATCTCTCTCCGAACCTTTATATAACTATCACCCAGAGGCAAGAGGGGAATATCATGTAAGCCTTCAAACTTCATATTACCTTTCTTACTTGCCCCTATAAAAGACAGAAGTGACGCGAATTAGATTTTCGTGTAAATTTTTACTTTCTTTCTCGAATAAACTTTCAGAATAAAGACAGAAACAAACACTTACCTCATAACTTGTTAGTTATATAAGTCTGGAAATAAAATTCATTTCTGTATTAGCAGAACAGCATAACATCCGTGAAAGTGATTCTCTTTTCATAAATCAGTAGATTTAGGAAGAAAGTTGTTCTCATCAGCACGCTCTTATTTCCTTTTATTTTCGACATTCTTTTTCTCATCTATTCAAGAAAATAAGACACATCATTGCATATTTATAGAACTAAATTTAGTAACTCGAAGAGGAAGCTATTAGTAGAGAAATAAGCCATGGTTCTATTACTTTCGATTTTGAAGTTAAGATATAAAGAGGAAGAAAATATGCAAATGGAGACACACTAATCTGAAATTCACCTGTAAAAGGAGTGGAGGAGTGAGTGATAGTTAACCATTACTCTAACAAGAGTGACAAAATATGATGAAGCGTCAATAGAAACTTCGTGCAATTATATGAAATAAATGAATTTTTTTTTTTTTTATACTTTAGTTCAGTTCAAACAAGACAAATTTAATCGTTTGAATTACAACCTTAGCTCAGTCCTGTTTATACTTTAACATGAGCATAGAGAGCAGCATTCTTCGCACTAAGCGTGGAGTTCAACCGAGGGAGCCACATCTGCAGAAGTCTGCCTTTATTTTACAACCCGCAGGCCATGACATTTAGCGTTAACAAATCTGTCGTCATTTGGCATTTGTTATTTACTCTCTGATTTTGCTATTCCTAATGACTATCAATCAAGAAGTAGAATTTCGACGTTACTTTGTACACTGTACCTGCATTATTCTACCAGCTCTTTACATTGCTCGGCATCTTGACCTAGTACATCAGTGCTGTTATGTGATCATCTGATACGTCTGTCTCACCGTACCGAGTACCTGACGACACCAGTACTGATGAGAGTGAAGAAAGCCAAGCACCTGATGGACAATATATTCCTCCGGAGCTTAGTTGCAGCGTCTGCGCAAGTGAAGGGAATAGACTGCGGTGGTGCTACTATACCGGAATATTTCTTCTTGTGCAGAATACATCGATATCCTTTTATCAGAACTAAATAACAATGTCCGTGCATCATATCCCACTTGCCGCAACGCTATTCATGACAGTTATTGAAGTTTTCAGTTAGGAAATCCCATCGTGGTAGCTAATTTTGTATATCTTTGTTTTGGTAAGAAATAAATTATAGTTTCATTGTATAATCCTATGTTTTTTTTTAGAGAGCAAGGAAAGGAATACAGTTTCATTGTATATTTAATCATATATAAGAAAAAAAAAGACATCCTGCACATTTAAGTCATGGATCCCCAACATACTACATGTACGCCGTCATACTTCCTACGCAAAGGAATCCATCCAGCGTATCCTCTAGACACTGGAGGTGTAGGACATACGCTGTATCGGTGATGTATGGGTGAAGGAATGATTTCACTTCTCTAAAATGAACTAGATATGTAGATGTGTTCTGTAGGAAATGTGACGTATGAAATGTGGCGCGCTCCTCGTATAGTGTCTTCCTATAACTCAGTCCACACTGTTCTCCTTAACATGAGCTTTTAACTAAACTATTCCCGGAGGAAGTAACCGGAGACTCATTCTTTCCTCCGGTGTGAGATGGGTAAAGGAAACTAAGAAAATTATCGTTACTCTTTTCTCTAACTTTACTAATTACAAAGGAACATGAACTCTGTCAGTGCATGAGGGACTCTTTAAATGTTAGCCGAGTCCACAGGTTCCTTGATCCGATGAAGTCCAGGATAGAAGAGGAAAATTTTTCTTTTAATGCAAGACGGGAAGCTGGCCAAGGGCAACGAAAAAAAAAAAGCGCCACTTGATTACCAGTTCCCTAAAAGAGTAATAGAGTTAAGCATTAAGTATTAAGTGAAAGAGAAGGAGGTCGATAAAGAAGATAGAAGGCGAAGTAAAGCAAGATAAATACAAAGCACGTCCTAAATATGTAGCTTTGTTTGCGAGACGAGACAACAAGAGGATGAGGGAAAGGAAAAAAGGAAAATAATAGACGTATGAAGGTCGAGAAGGGAAGAGGAAGTACTTAAGGAATGCGGGTCTACATGAGATATAGCGGATGAAAAGAGAGAGTGCGAGTGAGTCTGAAAGAGATGAAGAGAAGTGGAGGAGAAGAAGGAGGAGGAGTAGGAGGAGGAGTAGGAGGAAAGAGGTGGTGGTGGTGATGGTGAAAAAGGAAGAGGAAGAGTATATGAATAAAAGAGGGTGAAGTGCTTATGTACAGAAAGTTCTAAACACTTGACAAATTCAGAGAAATTGTCTAGAAAAAAAAATCAGAAAGTCAAACCCTAAAAGTAACAGGGCAAAAGAAATTAGGAAAGAAAGAAGAGGGTTAATTATCTAGAGTGTAATAAAAATAAAAAAAAGAAACGAGTAAATAGATATAGTGACAGCCAGTCTGAAAAGAAAAATGGTAAAAGAAAAGTTGAAGATGGTGATATAAACAAAGGTGGTAAATAGGGAAACGAAGCAATTAGAGGACGAACAACAGACAAGTGTTTGCTGGCCGGGCAAAGGGGAAAAGATCACCACGATCCTGGGAAGGGAAAATAAAGGCGGGAACTTGTGTATAATCACTTTGCGAGGAGAAAAGAATACGGACAAAATCCCAAAAGTTTGTTTAGTGTTTTGAAGAAAGATTGACAAGAGTGAAAATTTCGCTGAAGTCAAATTAGGTCAACTGCTGATACACTTCAGTCAGTTAGCTTAGATATAAGGGAGATATAAGGCATAGTGGATAAGGAGGTCAGCGTGGGATCGGGCAGACTTCAAATCCCACCACATATCGCGTTGATACTTTGCCATTTGTCGAGTAGCTTAAAGTTACCTGCATGTCACCATGATACCCAGGTTCTAGGTGGTTACAACAAAGATGCGCTTGGGTGGTGATATGGACCCTAACATGAGGACCGCTATAAATAAAATTGCCTGCGCCACTAATGGGTGGAAGCTGAACAGCGTTTCGAACATTCTTCAAGTTACCTACAGGCGCTGTAGGTCAGGGAATAAAAAAAAAAAAAAAAAAATATATATATATATATATATATATATATATATATATATATATATATATATATATATATATATATATTTATATATATTTATAAGAAAATAACTTCTATTAATTTCTATGTACTGGAAAAAAAATTCAATTGTTCTCTTTCTCTTCAGACTTCCAGAGACTCTCATCAAAGATCAACTATCAAACCTTGTTCTTCTTTCCTTTAACATAACTAATTCTTATCCTCAGTTACGTCTGTAAGCTTTATATCACGAAGCACACACCACCAACCACTTACGCTTCCATCCTTCTACCCTCTTACATGTTCCTGTATTAAAATCGCACTAAAGCACATATAATTAAATTTACGAATGGTTTAGATATACTATGCGCCTTCGTTCACCTGCTACATTTGACACTTGCCTTGTGTGAGGTGGTGAGACCCACAAGCACCATTTCAAACAGAAAAAAAATGTTCATATACTCCTTATGTGCATTACGTAAACTACAGTTATGAAAAAAATAACAATACATCAAATAACGAACTGCTAGGACAGAAAATGTTGTTACAGATTGCAAAGCAGCTAATCCTCCAACAATGCGTGCTGTAAACCAAAAAGGAAGAGAAGCGTTAGTTTCTCTTATGAATGTCGCTGAAATCTTTAGCATTTCCTCAGACAGAGACTGGACATTTTAATAAAAGGAGAAGGTGGTGAGAAAGTAGTAATAAAAAGATAAAGAGGAGGAAGAAGAGGGAGAGGAGGAAAATAGCAAAAATGTGAAGAAGAAGAAGAAGAAGAAGAAGAAGAAGAAGAAGAAGAAGAAGAAGAAGAAGGAAGAAGAAAGAAAAAGCTCACTGATAAATAGATTAATTGATAGGTAAATAAAGAGAACTATAAAAATTATCATCATCAGGAGGAGGAGGAGGAGGAGGAGGAGGAGGAGGAAGAAAATAAAGAAGAAAAGAAAAGTAGAAGAAAAATATCATTTGTAAGTTAATTAATTGATAAATACATAAAAAGAACTATAAAAATTATGATAAAAAGGAAGAAGAAGAAGAAGAAGAAGAAGAAGAAGAAGAAGAAGAAGAAGAAGAAGAAGAAGAAGAGGAAAAGAAGAAGAAGAAGAAGAGAAAAACAAGAAGAAGAAGAGGAAAAGAGGAAGAAGAAGAAGAAGAAGAAGAAAAAAGAAGAAGAAGAAGAAGAGGAAAAGAAGAAGAAGAAGAAGAGGAAAAGAGGAAGAAGAAGAAGAAGAAGAAGAGGAAAAGAAGAAGAAGAAGAAGAGGAAAAAGAAGAAGAAGAAGAAGAAGAAGAAGAAGAAGAAGGAAAAGAAGAAGAAGAAGCAAAAATGAGAAAGAAAAAGAAGAAGAAGAAGAAGAAGAAGAAGAAGAAGAAGAAGAAGAAGAAGAAGAAGAAAAGAAAAAAGAAGAAATATCATTATTAAGTTAATTAATTGATAAATTAATAAAAAGAACTATACAAATGATGATTAAAAGGAGGAGGAGGAGGAGGAGGAGGAGGAGGAGGAGGAGAAGAAGAAGAAGAAGAAGAAGAAGAAGAAGAAGAAGAAGAAGAAGAAGAAGAAGAAGAAGAGGAGAAGAAGAAGAAGAAGAAGAAGAAGAAAAAGAAGAGGAAAAAAAGGAGAAGAAAAGAAGAAGAAGAAAAGAAGAGGAAAAAAGGAGAAGAAGAAGAAGAAGAAGAAGAAGAAGAAGAAGAAGAAGAAGAAGAAGAAGAAGAAGAAGAAAAAGATGATTATGATGATGATGATAAGAAAAAGATGAAGAAGAAGAGGAAGAGAAAGAGGAAGAGGAAGGGGAAGAGGACAAAGAGAGTGATGAGGAAGAGAAGGAATATGAGATGAAAGGAGAACGAAGAAGAGCAGGACGAGGAAAAGATGATGAAAGGAGAATGAGGAAGAGGCGAAGGAGAAGGACAATAAAGAGGGAAACTAGGAGGACGAAATAAGAGGAGCAGGAGGAGAAAGTGAACGAAGAGTAGGAGGAGGAGATGAAAGAAGGGTAAGCTGATTTATTAATTTACTCTCCTGGCGCCATAACACTTTGAGATGATGTGAGGCAACAAGGGGAAGGTGGAGGAGGCGTATAAGAGTTCGGTGACACGTACAGGCTTTATACGTGGCCTCTGAAGAAACAACTCTCCATAGCACCTTCAATACTGGGACATAGTGCATGATTACACCATTTTATTGACATTAGGAAGGGTTTATGGAAGATTAATGGTCTGAGTCATCACTATTCTAATCCCCTACATGAGTTTCTGAAGCTGTATAAAATTGCAAAATAGTAACCACAATTCGGAAACGCGTCATGGTACTCATTGGGTTAACATTTGCTTAGGAATCCGCCTCTGAGTGTTGACCGCTTTCTAATAGAGTTTAGTGGGAGAGGAGTGTCCTTATTGTGAAGTCTCTAGTGGTGTTTTGGATGTCAAGGAATGTTTTCTTTATCGTACAAATGTGTCTAGAGTAAAGGATGTGAATAAGGAGTGTCTCTGCCGCTTCCGTTTTACTAAATAGTTTTCATTAATGTTTCAGACGTACAGAGAGTTGAATGTGAGGTAAGTTACTTTGTATATTAAGCTATAAAGAGCTATGTGCTGTGGTTATTTGTATTATATTGTATTTTGTCTTGAGTTTTTCTTTTTTTTTTACGTGAAAGATCAAGGGGGTAGGGCGAAAAATATAAAAAAGAGGAAAAAAATCTCACTAATTTGCTTCTTCTCCCCAAAAAAAGTTATACAAAGTAAAGTTTTCCAAAATAAAGGGCAATTTAGTCCCGGAGATGCATGTTGTTGTTGGTGCTTACTCTGCAATCTTGTATCTAAAGGGCGAAAATTAAACACTGACTGGAGAGGAAGTCACGACGAAGAAAATAAAGAACATCAACTTGGAAATGAAAAAAAAAATACTCCTTTAATTTTCCACTTACTATTCATCTGGGAACAAAGTAAAGAACAACATAGAATCAAGGAAAAGAATCCCGTGTACTTTTTTGTAATGTAGTATTCATCTTTATATTTTTTTCTTATTACCTTTATTTAATTTCCCGGCCAGGTGAGGCACAGGAGGCTCAAGGAACACGGGGCTATATTACGCCTCCTCCCGTCCGCTGCTTATGATAAAAGGCTGTGATATATTTTCGTTTGAAGTGATATATTATGACAGTATTATGATTTTCCCTTCCCCGTCTTCTCCTTTACCCTTTCCTTCCAAGATTTCTTACCTTCTCTCCCTCTATTTTCTTTTCTCCCTATACGCCATCCCTCGTCTCCCTTTCCTTATTTTCTTCAATATTTTTTTCTCTCAGTATTCTTCCTTTTATATATATATTTTTTTATTCTTCCGCTTTTTTTTCTTTTGTTTAAATTTTTTTTTACTCCTTTATTTTTTTTATCCTATTTTCGCATTCTTTGCTTTTTTTCCTTTGCCTTGTTTTTTATCAGATTTTCTTCCATTTCATGTTTTTTATTTTCTCGGTCCTGTTTCATCATTCTTCGTTCTTTTTTGTTTTCTTTTTATTCCTTTTCTCATCATTGTTCCATCCTCTTCAATCTTTCTTTAATGACTTATTTTATCCTCCTTTTCCTTATTCCTCACACATCTTTTCCGTTCCATTTCTTATTTCCTTTTCCTTTTCTCGCTTCCTTCCTCTATTCCTTCCTTTTTCTCTTCCTTTTACCACTAAATAATCATCCCTTTGCATTCACCTTTTTTATTGTTTTTTGATGACTTCCTTTTATTTGTCCTTGCTCTGTTCTCCGTTCATCATTTCGTTTCACCATCTTTCTTTACGGTTTCCTTGATCCTATATTAAATTTTGCTTTGTCCTTTCCTTTATCATCCCCTGTTTTCTTTCTTTTAAACCTCAGTAGATTTCTTTCTCCTAACTTTTCTCCCTCGTCCTCTTTTGTTTTCCATCCCCTTTTACATTTCCTGTCCTTGCATCGTGTTGTCTCCACGTTCCCTCAGCCACTATGACTTGCCTTCCAACTTGAATAATATCTACATAGAGTTGCAGAGTTCCAGGCCACATCCACACTGCTGTAGTCAGAGTATAATGGGCGGACGAGTTAGTGGTGGAGGAAAAGGCAGGATGAAACAGAGTAACTTTCCTCAGACTTCCTTTGTCGAAACTTTAGTGGATGGCGGTTTCAAGCGTTCAAGAGAGACTTTGATGTATAAGAACATAAGAATTTTTATGTAATATAAGGAACACTGCAAGAAGTCGTCATTTCCACATGTGACATTTTTTTGCATGAAACTTACCTATTCATTACCATTTAAAGTCCTTATTCGTAAATTTGTCTAATATTTTTTTTCAAGCTTCCTAATGACTCGGAACTAGTAACATGTTGATTGAGATTCTTCCCTCCTTTTGCCACTCTATTGAGAACTAATTCCTCCATATTTCTGTTTAATTTAACTTTATTAAACATAAACTTATTTTTATTGTGTTCTGATATACTGATCTTGATGGCTTTGCTTATGTCATTCTTGTTGTATCACCTTTATCATTCAAAGATATCTATCAGATTATCTCTCTACCTGCGATTCTCTAAGAATTGTAAATATAAGAGCTTCAGTCAAACTCTATTCCTTCTATTTCTGAAGTAATTTTTCCTTGTACTGATTCTAACAGAATGGCGTAATCTAAATTAGATCTAGATTACACCAAATATAACTTTGATATTATTACGGAATTTCTACTTCCAATATTCCTAAAAGTGAATACATGGTTTGCTTTATTATTGTTCTTTGGCTCCTTTTTGTCTGACAGATCAGAGAAGTTAATAATTCCTTACTGTATTTTGTTCTCTGATCTTACCAGAGCTTTGTTCTTTTTTTTATGTATGGGTTTTTCTACTTACACTAAGTACTTTACATTTCCTAATATCAAGTCACATTTACCTTTCGCCTTTTAATTTGTTGATCCTCTCCAAGTCCATCTGCAGGTGGTCTGATTCATTATGTCCGTGAAGTGTTAAGGGAAAACTGAAGCTATTAAGACTATTTGAAGCGTAAAAGAAAGACAACAATATTAAAGAGAGAGTGTGTCGAGGGATGAGAGAAGTAAAGTATCACGGACTTATCTGTTGCTGTTCATCACCAGTTCACTCCACTCTCATCTATCTCGACTGACTGACTGACTGAAACTTTTGCACCACAACGGCGTCATGTGACATTCACTCTTTGTATCCGATGCATGATGGTAATGATGATGACGATGATGGTGATGGTGATGATGATGATGATGGTGATGATGATGATGATGAAAACCCTACCGCTATCACTCCCAATACCACCACCAGCACCACTACAATAACAGTGTTTCAATTCACGCCAAACAGTAAAACCGTGATGTATATTAATCAAACTGTACTGAGTTTAGAATAGTGAAGGGCAATAAATGCCTCGTGTAAAGCGGTGTTGTAGGCAATGATCGCGCCTGTTTGCTTCACTTTATTGTGCAGTTAACAAGTAGTGAACGAGATCACGGTAGACTATATACATGAAAACCGTAATTACACATGCATAAATCTCTTTCATCACTTATGCATGTAATTCTTGGACAGCAAAATCCCCAGAATGCGCGAAAGGAAAATGAATAATTCCACGTCCACGTTTTCCCGTCTATTCATTCTTAATTCCTGCTCGCGTAAAAGAGAATATTTCTGTTTAAAGATTCAGCAAGAACACGCCACTTAACAAGCGCGATTCCACAGCAGGAAGCAAAGAGGCACCACTGAACCCCGAGGCAAAAAAATGATAGAAAAATAAAATAAATAAATAAATAAGATAATGTATACTGATGATAATAAAGACAATAATGATAAATGTTGATCAAAGTAATAACAATTATAATAATAATAATAATAATGATAATAATAATAATAATGATAATAATAATAATAGTAAAAATAATAATAATAATGATAATAATAATAATAATAATAATAATAATAATAATAATAATAATAATGATAATAATAATAATAATAATAATAATAATAATGAGAATAATAATAGAATAATATATATATATATATATATATATATATATATATATATATATATATATATATATATATATATATATATATATATATATATATATATATATATATATAGAGAGAGAGAGAGAGAGAGAGAGAGAGAGAGAGAGAGAGAGAGAGAGAGAGAAGGGTTCTCAGGTTCAACCGGAAGCGTCAGGGAATTAAAAGTGGCGAGAGAGAGAGAGAGAGAGAGAGAGAGAGAGAGAGAGAGAGAGAGAGAGAGAGAGAGAGAGAGAGAGAGCATATAAGGAAGTGGAGGACAGATGACAGACAGCCTGTGGATATGAAGAAGAAGAAATAGAAAAAGAAAGAATAAGAAGAAAAAGAAAAAGCGATAAAGAATAAGAAACGAAAGAATAAAAACCAAGGAAAGAGATGATGAAGAACAAGAAACATAGGATGAAAACAAAACGAGTAATCACAAGAACACAAGAACAGAAAAACAACACCAAGAAGTCTTTAGCGCAGCACTTGGCAATCCCAGTGAAGGAAGAAGAAAACCGTAAGAAAAGCAGGCCACGGAAAGGAGGAGAAGTAAATACAAGCGAAGAATACTCAGAAGCAACACGTACCGGAAGGGAAGGGGAAGGAAGGAAGGAGGAGGAAGAAGAGGAAGAGAGGGAGAGGAAGAAAAGGATCGTCCCGAGGGTGAGAAAGGTCAATCCAATTACCTGCATAAAGTGATCTTGCCCCGGAGATTATTCTTTGAGTCTTCAGACGGAACGGCGCGGCCCGCTGCAGGAAGACGAACACTAACTACGAGGAGGAAGACGAAGAGGAAGAGCAAGAGATGGAGGAGGAGGAGGAGGAGGACGAAATTCAGAGAAGAGTATATGAAAGGAAATGTACTGGAAACTAGAATAAGAGGAAAAAGATAAAAAGAAGACATTAAAAGTACGAAGACGAAGAGGAAGAGCAAGAGGTGGAGGAGGAAAAGGACGACGAAATTCAGGGAAGAGTATATGAAAGGAAATGTACTGGAAACTAGAATAAGAGGAAAAAGAGAAAAAAAGGACATTAAAAGTACGAAAGCCAGACTAAAATTTGAAAAAAGTAAAATTAAAAGAAGAAAATAAAAAAGAGAAGCGTACTAAAAACTAGAAAAAGAGGAGGAGGAAGATGAGCATAAGGAGACGAAACCCAAGTAGAAGATAAATGTACTAGGAACTCGGATAAGAGAAGGAATATGAAAGTGAGAAAATAATAAAAAGAAGTAGAGATACACTAGAACTTGGATGAAGAGAAGGAAGAAAACATAAGGAAATGAGAATAATAAGAAAGAAAAACCGGACTGGAAACTGAAAGAAGAGAAAGCAAAGAGGGGCATGAGGAGAAGGGAATGAAAAAAGGAAGAGAAACGTACTGGAAACTGGGATAAGAAGAAGAAGAAGAAGAGAAGGAGGAGGAGCAAGAGAAGGTTGGGAAAAGTAACATGAGGAGAGGGAAAAAAAGGAAGAAATTCGTACCTGAAACTGGAGCAAAAGAAGGAGAACAAAAGGAACAAATGAAAGAGTATGAGGGTTTTATAAGGAAAGGAGTGTAGGAAGTGACTGAGAAGGAAGTGACTGAGAAGGAAGTAAACAGAAAAAAAACTAGAGAGATGAGACATTGCCAGGAACTAAAGTATCAGTGAAGGACAAAAAGGAGAAAGAAGTGTAGACGTAACATTGATGAGATGAAATGTTGAAGCGGAATGGTATAAAAAGAAAAGAAAAAAAAAGAAGACGAGATAAGAAGAATACGAGGAAGGAATGAGGAAGCAGCAAGAGGAAAGAGACAACAGAGAGAGAGAGAGAGAGAGAGAGAGAGAGAGAGAGAGAGAGAGAGAGAGAGAGAGAGAGAGAGAGAGAGAGAGAGAGAGAGAGAGAGAGAGCACTGAGTAACTTAGCAACCACCACCACCACCACCACTGCCACCACCATCGCCACATCATCGAACTCCAGAAACGGAGGGAATAAAGCATGATTTATCTTCGATCTTGGCCGAGATCTTCACACTTTAACCTCCATTATCGCCCTTAAATATCTAATGATGGATCTATCAAGTACACACACACACACACACACACACACACACACACACACACACACACACACACACACACACAGAGAGAGAGAGAGAGAGAGAGAGAGAGAGAGAGAGAGAGAGAGAGAGAGAGAGAGAGAGAGAGAGTAGAAATAAATAAGCCTATTTGAATAAGTGCGTAAGTAACCTTCGATATTGCAGGAGTAAAGAAAACTAGGTCGTGTGGAGGGAAAGTAAGAGGAGGGGCGTTACCTGTATCAATCAATAAAAGGGTAGTGGGGCTGACGGGCGGCTGTCAGGTGAGCCCAGGAGGCAGAGGAGGTGGAGGTGTGTGTGTCGATATTAAGGCTGTGCACTCAAAACGTAAACTCGTAACTCTGGCTGCTCAGACGCTAATACTCGCACAGGATACAGATCGATGTCTTGTGTAACTGGGCAGGCTGGTGAGGCGGCGAGGAGCGAGCAGGGCGGGGCGATGTTCCTCTCTTTCTACACACTATCCTCCTCCTCCTCCACCTCCTCCTCCTCCTCCTCCTCCTCCTCCTCTTAGTCGAACTCTAACTCTCCCTTCTCCTCTCGTTTCCGCGTATCAAGTCATTATGTAGAATTCGGTTCTTTTTCCTCTGTTTCTTACTCCTCGTACTTACGTTTTCTGTCAATTTTGCTACTTTTTCGTACACATTTTTGCTTCTCTTCCTCCTCCTCATTTTTTCTCCTTCTCTTCTTCCTCCTCCTCCTCCTCCACCTTCTCCACCTCCTCCTCCTTATTCTCCTCCTCCTCCTCCTCCTCCTCCTTATTCTCCTCCTCCTCTTCACGTTACTACATTTCGAAATAGTAAAATTTTTGATGCTGATCTGATTCTGCTACAACCTTTTCTCGTGTTGATGCGTTTGTCTGTTTATTTTGCCACTCATTCTCTTCCTGTTCTTACTTTCTCTTCGTATTCTTTCGCTAAACAAACAATTGCTCTTTTGTCCTTTTCTATTCGTACTGTGTTTTCTCTCTTCTACGTTTTCTCTTTCCTCCTCTTTCGTTTTTTTCTTTTCTATTGCGTTTTATTTTTTTTCCATTCTGCTCTCTGATGAATTTAAATCTTTCATTTTCGTTACATAATCAGCAAAGTGATGCAGGAGTTTACTAACCAAATTCTTCTGTTTCATTTATAGATCAAAAGGTCATTCATTATCGCCTTGACTTCCATTTCATAAGGACATTACATGCAGGAACTAACTCATTATAATATATTTTGCCGTGTCTTTTATGCAATTACATAATATACAAATTTCCATCACTATGCATGGCTGGCTGATTTAGTTAGATTTTTCTGCAGTGTATACGTTTCAGTTCAATGGTAGTTTCTTTCGTTATCACTATCTGGGGCCCATGCATCATTCCTTTACCTTTCCTTTACATTTCCTATAAAACTAACACTACGTATGAATCAAGTAGAAATTTACATTCATTCTCCCAAAGACAAATGATTAGGAAAAAACTGACTATTATGTAAAAGCTAAGAACAAAGATTCTAGGTATTGATAATATAATTAGACAAACATTTCAAAGCTCTCGTCATCGTGAACTGAATATTTTATCTTTTTCACATTTAATTATCTCCTTCATATGTGTATTAATTGAATAATAAGAGCAGCATTACGTAAACTTGCCTGACTTACATCATACCGAGTTTGCACTTCCTCATCTTCCCACAACTCAACCCTTCCACTTATATGCTTCTGTATATTTCACAGTCGTTTATAATATCCTCATTGATTATTCCTTTCACTGTCATTTTGCTTAATCAGTTACTATAAGACGTTTTTTTTCTTGTCCTACTATACAGCCACTTTCAAACAATATATCAGATATATCAGACAGAAACTGCAAAATCTATTCTTTTTAATTTCCTTTTTTTGTTGATGCTTATGAAGATTTTACATATTACTTCCTGTGCTGTGAAATGTTGCTCATCGCAGTGAGAAAGCTAATTCCTTGTTCAGCCGCAGTATTACTTTGAAGTATTAATTTAGTGAGGTTAGTTTAAGTTAAGTTATTTTAGGTTAGGAATTTTTAACTGACAAAGAAGTAAAGATAGTTACGAAAAGAAAGAAGCAAAACATCCTACCCCTTGTGATCACCTTGGTCTGATACTAACACGTCACACTCACATATTTACCTGAGTGCCCGCTGCAGTTCAGTCCCGATGATGCGCCTCTCATGGCCAATCTATCCAGCCTTCCGATCAATTTGGTAGCACTTCCATTATGACTCGAAGCTTGGCGTGACATAGACGGTTCTGTTCCTAACTGGACGAGAAAAGTGTCAATTTTCATGGCTTAGTAAAATGTTGACGCTTAATTGTTTGTTTCTGTGTTGTTATTAAGCGAACAGTAAGAAAATTAACCATGAGAAAGTAAACAATATGGAAACAAGCCGTGGGAAAACAATCAGTGAAAAACCCAGAAAATAAGGTGACAAAATAAGAAATTATAAGGAAGCGAACTCTGGGAAAACAAACAATGAGAAAACAACAAAGTGACATCATAAACTGTGAGAAAATAAATAATAACAAAATAAGTAGTGACAAAATAATCAGTGAGAAAACAAAAAAGTGACAGAGTAAACAGTGAAGAAGATGGATAGTGACAAAATAAACAGTGACAAAAACAAACAGTGAAAAAACAAAAAAAAAGTGAATAAAAACAACGAAAAAAAAAACAGAAAGAAAGCAAACAACGGGACAACAAACTATGAAGAAGATAAAGAAGAAAAACGACATAATCAATGAGAAAACAAAAAAGATGACGAAGTAAACAGTTAAAAAGATGGATAGTGACAAAATAAAGTGACAAAAACAGTGAAAAAACAAAAAAGCAAAAATAACAAACAACGAAAAAAAAAAAAAAACTCAGGAGACGAGACAACGAACTATGGAGAAGATAACAGTGAAAAAGATGGATAGTGACAAAATAAAGTGACAAAAACAGTGAAAAAACGAAAAAGCGAAAAAAAAACACGAAAAAAAAAACACAGGAGACGAGACACCGAACTATGGAGAAGATAAAGAAGAAAAACGACAGATATTCATGTTATCATATAGCCATGTTCCAGTAGCCACTAAATATAACTGTACTCTTTGCCACATTACACCATGAAAATATCCCCAACTCATTACACGTGACCTTAACACCATCATTTATTTAACCTTTATTCCATTATTGAACAACAAATCAATTATCTTCAACAATAACCTGAAAATCTGTACGGACACATGCAGCAGACAACCTCACTAACTGGCTAACAGGGGCGCCATCTATTCCCTTTGAGCGCTGTTTTCCGTCGGTTTTATTGCGTCAGTAGTAAAAGATATATGAATTCCATCACATGAAAGGTAGAGTTCCTGCCACGGCTCGTCAAAGGTGGAATAGTGTTAAGATGACAGCAAAGGGGAGTTATATTGATTGTAAAAGTGCACGGATGGGTGTGTAGTCGTGGTAGTAGTGGTAGTGGTGGTAGTGCTGGTGGTGCTGGTGATGGTGATTGCAGTAATATTAAAATGAGGAGGAGGATGAAGAGAATGAAAATGACGAGAAAATACAAAATTCAGCTTGTGACACCACCGCTACAATTGCTATTACTACTACTACTACTACTACTACTACTACTACTACTACTACTACTACTACTACTACTACTACTACTACTACTACTACTACTACCTATTACTACTACTACAACAACAATACAATTACTATCACAACCAGCCCCCGGTAAAAAACAAAACAAAAAAACACACACTAAACCTCCATTTAAAGGAGCGAGAGAGAGAGAGAGAGAGAGAGAGAGAGAGAGAGAGAGAGAGAGAGAGATGTCACTTGTGTATGTTTGTGTGTTTAAACAATATTAACACACACATCACTTTTCCTTGACCTTCGCTGTGACGCCTAACAAACATGCTGGGAGGCGAGGCGAGAGGAGGAAGAAATACCAAACATTTCTGATAATTTTTCTTACCAGCGATCGGGGAAGTCCTACGCCGCCTATGAGGAAGAATAACTGCTGGGGGAAAAACATTATGCCGGCAGTGTGGGCGAGCCAAGTCTATTACATTGTTGACGACGAAGAGAGAGAGAAAATGAGGTCGCAAGAGAGAGAGAGAGAGAGAGAGAGAGAGAGAGAGAGAGAGAGAGAGAGAGAGAGAGACTTAGTGTTGACGCAAGAAAGGAAGAGGAAGGGAAAATATACAGAAAACTGAGATAACATGGTGATAAAATTGCATGATTCTTTATCGATTCACTTTCTGACATTTGGGAAAGAGGTTAATGTGTGACCGATAAATATTTACTTGTGGAGAGAGAGAGAGAGAGAGAGAGAGAGAGAGAGAGAGAGAGAGAGAGAGAGAGAGAGAGAGAGAGAGAGAGAGAGATTTAGGTAATTATTTAATCAGCCCAGATAGATGAACAGTCAAGCAGCTATGAATGGAAATGAAACAGAATTAAAAGTGAAAGGTACAAGGAAGAGATCAACAGAAAGCAAAGATGAAAAGCGAATCATGTAGTTCATTTCCAAGTTTCTATTGACATTTGTGTACGAGGAATGCCTTTGTGCCTTTACACAGACACACACACACACACTCTCTCTCTCTCTCTCTCTCTCTCTCTCTCTCTCTCTCTCTAAGCCCAGTGCAGATGTGTATACTGTTTTCCCAGGAACACACACGTGCAGCTACAACCTTTTTCTTTTTGCAAAATTCAGTAATAAAGGGATAAAGAAGCAGATTCAGGGTTGCATGGCCTCCACAAGCAGCGCCTTTCTCTTCCCTCCTTATCTCATAATCATCTTTCTTTACCCTTTTGTATTCTCTCATTCTCTCACCTTTATTCGTGCTTTTTCTCACAGTGATTCATGATTTAGTGTTCCTTTGTTGACATTTTGTTTGTGTTTTGTATTAGGTTTTTTATTTTAACTTATTACTTCCCTTTCGTAAGTTGGTCCTTCTCACTTATAGATTCCTCTTGTATTTCCCTCCTTAATCTCATCTTGTCCCTTCTCGGTATCATACTTTCCTTAATCTTGCCCGTGGATTCCCTCGGTAGCAGGAGGGTCAGAGACAATAAGTGGGGCTCTTCCAGCACCAACCTTTATATAAGACACTGCCAGCATATCTACTTGTTTGTCACATAACCGAAAAAGACACTCCACTTATTTCTAACATATTATCTGTTGCACATGAAAAAAGTAACGTGATCCATACGCTAGTGAAGTTAATTTCATATTCTATGAAGAAAATAAGTTACTTTGTTTGCTATTTTTTATCCGGTGGCAAAGTGGTAAAATGTTAACTAATATTATAAAATGAGACATTTCCTAGTAAAAAAAAAAATGTTAGTTTATTGATCAGTAACATTTATTTCTCTTTTCGATGGTAAGAAATTGTGATACTATCCAATATTGAATCTTCGTGAAAAGGCGTTATATTCCACACATTTTAAACATACTTTTTAGTCCATAAGATTGACTAACTCAACACTGATACGTGTTTACCATTAGCTAAGTCACTAGAAGGGAAGCACAACCAACATGGAATAGCTCTTTCAGAAAAATTGTAGCTTGTATTTTTTTTTTTTTAAGATATTTTCAGTGTTATCCTGTAGTGTGTAACAAAGCGGTCCGCCGTGAAGAATGTCAGTGTAGTGATCGGTAGGTTCTGCTATATCAAATGATCAACCGTAAGCTAAGTCGTTCTCACGACAATTTAAATTCATAGAAACTTAATATTAGAAGTCAGAAGAATTCGGAATTAAACTAAAACATTGCATCACCAATAAGAGCAACCATCCATTCACCGCTACACACGGATCGAGACACCTTTTATATGTCAGATTCACCGTTGACCTTCACGTGGTTGGCTCTGTAAATGTAAGTTTATTTATCTAAAAGAAAAAAAAATATTGCTCTACGTATGTTTTTATTCATAGACGTAGGCAAGAATAAAAAAGGCCGGACTCCCGCACCCTGATCCAACAACATGATCAAGGTCAGAGCTACTAACATCACGTAAGCTTACTGGGCAGCCAGGTCACTCTTACACTGTCTCATTAGCATCAGTGGCTCACCTCAAACTGATGCAGTATGTGACTCTCGCTTCAGAAAGAAACTGAGATATCAGATGCTTTGGAAATAGATTAATTAACGTGCATGACACTTGATTTTTTCTACGATTATTTTTTTTTTAGTGAAGTGCTAAAAGAATGACCATTACATTTTTCTTTTCGAGTTAACTTTCCCGAGTAAAAGAGAAGGAAGGTGGGAGTAAAGTAAAGAGACGCTGCCTTATGTAACAGGTAACACGCAACCCGGAAATGCCCGGAAGGCAGGTGATGTCTAGCTTACACACACACACACACACACACACACACACACACACACACACACACACACACACACACACACACACACACACACACACACACACACACACACACACACACAGGGAGAGAGAGAGAGATTTACCACCACCGCCACAACCACCACCACCATCACCACCACCACCACTATGCTAACCTTGGCTTTTGTGTTTGACTTTTAAAAATTTTTCAAACACAGAAAAACCTTTACTTGTGAGTTAATTTTATTTAATTACTTTCTCTATGACTGTAGTCCACCTTTTGTTTTTATTAGATGTATTCACTTTATATTTCGGTCTGTCCATGTGTCTGTTTGTATGCCTGTTTGCCTTGTACCATACTCTCTCTCTCTCTCTCTCTCTCTCTCTCTCTCTCTCTCTCTCTCTCTCATAATCTTCGCTTTCTTTTTCACAATATTTTCTTCACGTTTTCCTCTTAACTTTACCCGATTTTCTCCTACATTTTAGACTCTTCTTCCGTGTTTTGTTCTCTTTTCTCGACCATCTTTCCATTATTCCCCTTTCCTTCAGCATTCCGGTAAGTCTCCTCTGTCCACGATATTTTGTTTGAATTTGTGTCGTCATAAGTGTCTATCTTACTGTCGTTCCTCCTGTCTTATTACTCTTAGCCTTTCTGTTTGTCTGTTTGTCTTCGTCAGTGTGTGTGTGTGTGTGTGTGTGTGTGTGTGTGTGTGTGTGTGTGTGTGTGTGTGTGTTTCACTCAGTTAATCCGTTTGGTCATGCCCATATCTCTCTCTCTCTCTCTCTCTCTCTCTCTCTCTCTCTCTCTCTCTCTCTCTCTCTCTCTCTCTCTCTCTCTCTCTCTCTCTCTCTCTCTCCATTTCGTTTTATTACACTGTCTTGTCCCTCAGTTACTCGTTTCTTTCAGTAACAGATACACTCTTGCCACTTTGTCCTTTTAAAACACACACACACACACACACACACACACACACACACACACACACACACACACACACACACACACACACACACACACACACCTTTCGGATTGATACTGAATACATATTAGATTTAAATTTCTCAATCTAACCATCATTATATATAAAGAATTGGGAACTTTTGTCATCACATTTTCAATACTTTGATAGAATATGTAATGGTAGTGGTGGTAGTGATAGCAGCAGCAGCAGCAGCAGCAGTGTTAGTAATAGTAGTAGTAGTAGTAGTAGTAGTAGTAGTAGTAGTAGTAGTAGTAGTAGTAGTAGTAGTAGTAGTAGTAGTAGTAATAGTAGCAGTGATAATAGTAGTAGTAGTAGTAGTAGTAGTAGTAGTAGTAGTAATAGTGGTAATAAGTAATAGTAGTAGTAGTAGTAGTAGTAGTAGTAGTAGTAGTAGTAGTAGTAGTAGTTAGCAGTAGTAGTAGACTCTAAAATATATACGTACTATTAGTTAATAATCGCAAAGGCAAGCTGTCCCAATAAATATTAAGAAACTCACAATATCTAAAAAAATAGAGTTGTATTGAAACGTCAAATGATCGAAAAAAAAATGAAATAGAATAAAAAAGTATTAAAGAAAGTTACGAAAAAAGAAAAATATAGTATAAGAAGCAGCAAGAGAGAGAGAGAGAGAGAGAGAGAGAGAGAGAGAGAGAGAGAGAGAGAGAGAGAGAAGGGCGCCACCTGCTTCCTGATGTGACCTTGAAGTTGTATGATCACGACGAGGTCACGGCCGCACTGACTACGGATCATAAATTCATAGAGGTCGTATTTATTGTTGCCCTTCCCTGTGTGTGTGTGTGTGTGTGTGTGTGTGTGTGTGTGTCGAGGGGAGAGTGGGGGAGGGGAAGAGGCAAGGCTTAATATGGAGGGGAAGAAGCTTAGAGTGGAGGTGAAGCGAGAGGGAAGAGGAATGGTGAATAATTTTGTCATGCTTTTGTGGAGATGACTAGCAGTGGAGGCCCGGTGCTGCTGGTGCTGGTGCTGGTGCTGGTGCTGTTAGGAGTGCTGTTTTTATTACTTTGTTGTTGATGTTGTTGTTGTTGTTTTCTTCTTTTCTCTTTCATTTTTGCTTCTTTTTTTCTTTTTTCTTTTTCTTTTCTTTTTTTCGTGTTCTTCGTCTTTTATTGTTGTTGTCGTCGTTGTTGTTGTTATTGCTGATCAAACTACTACTACTACTACTACTACTACTACTACTACTACTACTACTACTACTACTACTACTACTACTACTACTACTACTACTACTACTACTACTACTACTACTACTACTACTAGCAACACCACTACTACTACTACTACTACTACTACTACTGCTGCTGCTACTACTACTACTACTACTACTACTACTACTACTACTACTACTACTACTACTACTACTACTATTACACACCACCACCACCACCACCACCACCACCACCACCACCACCACCACCAGTACTATAAAACGTAATCTAAATTCACAGTACATTTTTAGGCCTCCTTGTTCTCCATCAAGCTACCTAAAACCAGACCAATAACTCCTCCGTTCCTAAGACAAACGGGGAAAAAAAGATAGTGTTAGCCATGCCACTTTTGCTCTTACCACTGCAATACCTGCAATAACAACTGTGACCTTTAACATCCAGTCTAACAATTTTTTTTTCCCTCTTATTTTTCCTTCATATTTTTCCTTCATATCGTAAGTAATATATTTTTTTTACAAAGGCACTGAAAGAAAGCATTGCAAATCAGCCAAAATAAGATAAAATTGGTCATGACACACACACACACACACACACACACACACACACACACACACACACACACACACACACACACACACACACACTCTCTCTCTCTCTCTTTCTTTGTCGCTTGTCCTTGAGAAGTAATAAAATAAAAAGGCCTGGGCGTGGCGGAGAGATTGATAGAGAGGGGGAAGCAAGGAATGGAGGATGAAAGGAAGAGGGAAGAACAGGAAGAAAGGTGGATAGAAGGAGGAAAGAGCCTAAGAGAATAGGAAAAGCGTAAAAGAGAGAGAGAAAATGGGAAAGAAGGAAAAAGAGGTGAATGAGAGGAAGAGTAAGATGAGGGGGATGATCAAGAGAGAAGTTGAAATGGAGAGAAGAAGTGAAGGAAAGAAGAATAAAGGAAGGATGAACAAGATGAGAGAAAGAGAGGAGGTTAGGAAGATAAAAAAAAAGACTATGAAAGGAAAACAAAGGAAAGAAAATACGATAAATTTGGAGAAAATTGGTAAAAGAGGAGAATGAGAAAGAGTGAAGGGAAGAGAGGGAGGATAAAGACGAATAAACGAGGAGAAAACTTGAGACATGAAGGATGAAGTAGAGTGAAAGAGGATTAAAAGCAGGAGGAGGAGGAAGAGGAAGAAGAAGAGGAAAAATGAGGAGGAGAAAAAGGAAAAGTTGGAGAAGAGAGGATAAGGCAAAGAAAATAAGATAGAAAAGGAAAAAAAAGGAGAAAAGTTAGACAAAGAATGACAAAGAAAGTGGAAGAAAGAGACCTGACTAAACAGTGGAGAGAGGAAAATGAGGAAAAACAAGAGGAGGAGGAGGAGGAGGAAGAGGAGGAGGAGAGGAGGAGGAGGAGGAGAAGAGAAGGAGAAGGGGGAGCTGATGGTGTGTTCCCGGCGAGATCAAAACAGCATTATCTTGATCTGCCTCCCTGAGCTCGTGTCCAAGTCTTCACTGCGAAGTTTCCAGCTTTGGATAATTTATTGGAGTTTCAGGGTCTCATTCTGCCTTCCCCTCTTGTTTTCTTCCCCTTAGAGAAAGAGAGAGAGAGAGAGAGAGAGAGAGAGAGAGAGAGAGAGAGAGAGAGAGAGAGAGAGAGAGAGAGAGAGAAATTGAATCATTGATTGAATAATTAAGATACAACAACACGGTGGATCATGATGGAGAGAGAGAGAGAGAGAGAGAGAGAGAGAGAGAGAGAGAGAGAGAGAGAGAGAGAGAGAGATTGGTTGATCGATTAAGGTGCTAAAACAATGTTCTTATGTGTGTTTGTATATATATATATATATATATATATATATATATATATATATATATATATATATATATATATATATATATGTGTGTGTGTGTGTGTGTGTGTGTGTGTGTGTGTGTGTGTGTGTGTGTGTGTGTGTGTATTGCATGGTGTCATTGTTACCTGTGTCAACATCATTTCTCCTTGCCTGTCATTCAGACACAAATTGAGCGTCAAGATCAATAAATGCAAAACATGCTAGTAAGTCATGCAAACTTTTTGTCCTGCAGGAAGCCTGGTAAGTACTGCTGATTGTGTCAGTTGTTGTCAGGTAAACCTAAACATAAACATGTAATCAGTATGTCAGTTTCAGAAAGTAGTTAACTATTTTTTTTCTGTTTTTACTAAAAAGGTAATTTATTGAAAATAAAATGAGGTTGATTGACTGAAAAAAAAATGTAAACAAACTGAAAACGAAGATCTGTGTATTTTTATATTGAAATGTAGATCAACTTTTCCTTGAATCTCTTGTAAGGTATTTGTGGAAGCTGTGTGCAATATGAATGCTCTAATTTTGCGGTAGTGGAATTGTATTTATGGGTGTAATGTATAGATACGACGGATCTCTTGACTTATTCTAACACGGGAAGTTTCTATAGCGTAAAGGACATGAAGTTTCATGGACTGATTCTAAACCACCTGAACTTCAATTCAGGAAGTGATTGTGGCATTTGGAAAAGTTCCGGAAGATAACCAAATTGTATTCTTGAATGATAGAGAATCCCAGTGACAGAAATCGACCTTTAATCGGAAAACAATAGAAAAATCCATTCATTGCACAGAAAAAAAGCTGCTTCTCATTTTCATAAAAAAAGAAAAATGGTGTTCAAGGAGAAAGCGACACAATTTACAATGACATTTATATGATTTTACTCACATATATTATCATAACATGAACTCAGTTATCCGAAAACATTGTTTGGGGCACGAGGCCACAGAAAGGGTGCAGTGTCTCAGCCACAAAAGTAACGATAAGTTTTCACTCACTCGTCTTTCCTTCAAACCAAAGCTTCCTCTCTAGAGATAATCAAATATTCATACCAAACTTTGGCTGTCCGTTAAGGGATTTTATTCTCAGGGTGAAGTTGCCACCTGGCGAGCTCTATTAAAGGGAAACAAGATAGAAGGTATTAGGGAAGCGTGTGTGTGTGTGTGTGTGTGTGTGTGTGTGTGTGTGTGTGTGTGTGTGTGTGTGTGTGTGTGTGTGTGTGTGTGTGTGTGTGTGTGTGTGTGTGTGTGTGTGTGTGTGTGTGTGTGTGTGTGTGTGCGTTACCATTTCGCCATCAATTCCTCTGCGAAAGGACGTTAGCTTCAGCCAAGTGAGTTTGTAGACAGATATGGAATTTGTATTCGGGAAAATCTGGCTTAATGTGTGTGTGTGTGTGTGTGTGTGTGTGTGTGTGTGTGTGTGTGTGTGTGTGTGTGTGTGTGTGTGTGTGTGTGTGTGTGTGTGTGTGCTCGAGTGTGAGTGGGTGTGGGTGTGAGGCAGGGCGAGTGGTGCGTGCCTCCAATCGCTTCTGTTAAATGAGCAATCAAGCCACCCCAAGCAGCCTCTATCGCACGTCCCTCTGCCTCTCCCTGCAATT
>NC_059279.1:12735314-12740314 GCF_017591435.1 Portunus trituberculatus | reverse complement strand
GATGGTCTGCTGCAGAGAGAGAGAGAGAGAGAGAGAGAGAGAGAGAGAGAGAGAGAGAGAGCGGTAACGGCAAAAAACGAACAGTAACTAATCAAACTCTGCTTCACGAATTATTGAAACTCGGAACCGTTTTTCTTTTCGATTCCGATGATTGAGTCACGCGAGCCATCTCAAAACAGCGAAGCTTCGAACACACGAAACTGAACATCAACGAACCAAGGGAGGAGTGTTAGTAAGGGAATGTTAATCCTTTACGTTGCTGATTCCCTTACTCCATCACTCACTCCCTTAGTATTTCACTCATTCCTCTCATTTCTCTCTCGTTTGCACATTTCGATTATAGTATCATCCATTCTTGCGATATTGTGAAATCACTCTCACCCACTCACCCACTCAACTTCTCCCTCGTTCTTTACCCTCCCACGCACTCTTTTTTAACTTTCCTCATTCGCCACGTATCAACTTTATTATAGCTAATTATATACAAAATCAAGGATGCACTTATTTCTTTACTCTTTTACTTGCTTACTATCTTTGTCGATTATTCATGTTATTGGTAGAATTTTGACTCCGGTAAGAAATACCAGCAACGAATACTTAAGCTTCATTTTACTGCCATTTTTATCGATCATTCTTTCATGTCTAATTTATAGTCTTTCATTCACTCCACGTCAACTACGCGTTCTTATTTAATTCAGAATCACTCACTCATGTGTAAAAAAGTCGTCAAATACTCGCTAACTATTTCCTTTCACGTTTACTCATTCAGTTTGAATCTAAATTTACACATTCGTACATCAAGTATCGAGAATTCACTCTCTGCCTCCCCTGCTTCTCTCATCGTAGGCTTTGATACACTCCTTTAGCATGAAAGAAGGTCTGAATGGAGGGGAAGAGAATATAAACTGAGATGTAGTAAGAAAAAAAAAACGTACAAAATGCATTCTGACTATTCAACTCTGGTCCACTTCCATAATAACCGGTACTCGACTCCCTTGCTAATATTCCCTTCGCTTCACATAACTAGACAAATAATCACCACGTACAACACTTAAATATGCAAAATCCCCCCCAGAATTCAATACTTGGAGATATTCACGGACTAAAAATAAAAGAAACTAGATCGGATATCATCACTGTAATAATTAGCAGGTTTGGATCCTGAAATAACCCTGCTAGACAAGGGAGTGAACTCTCGGATGGAGGAAATGTAGACATCCCTTGCTTTTTTCTCTCTTTTACAAAGGTGATACAAGTCAGTGATACAGAGCACGAGTTGATCCCTTTGTATAACTCATCGATTCCATAAGCGGCGGCTGAGTTTCTCCTCCTGTGGGACTCTCATAACCGAAGCCAATTACAGACATAGCTGGCATACCCGGCAATCTGGTGCACTTGTCTGATTATCACGGCCAGAAGGTAAGTGTATGTGTGCTGGGGAGGAGGGGAGAGGGTGAGGAAAGACAGAGAAGAGGAGGGATTAGAAGAGTAAAGGAAGAAGTGGAAGAAGGATTGGGAGAGGAGGAAATGGAGGGTGGTGGAATGTTCAGCAAAGGACAGGTGGAGTAAAAACTAAAGAGATGTGTAAGGACTGTGAGGGGAAAGATAGTGGTGGAGGAAAGACTAGGAAAAGAGAAAAAGGTGGAGAGAAGGACAAGGGAGAGTGGGAGGAAAGAGTGAGAATGAAAAGTGCAAGGACTGAAAGGGTAAAGAAGATGTGTAGGAAAATTGGAAAAGGAAGAGAGTTAAAAGCCTGGGAAAAGAAAGAAGAAAGTTGAACTAACCAATGAGAAAGGTAGAGTGGAAGGACTGAGGGAGGACAGAGACAAAGAAAGAAGGACCTTGAAAGCATTATAAACATTGGGTAGGAAAGGAGAGGTAGAGGAAAGATTGGGGGAAGAGGCAGAGAAGGAAATGGAGAAAAGACAGATTGGGGTAAGTGGGAATGGTGGAGGTGGAGGAACAGACGGGGAGATAGTGAAAGAACTGACAGATGAAAGAAGAAGAGGAACTTATGGAAGATGTAAAAGGAAATATGGAAGAAGATATAGAAAATGGAAAGAAGAAGGGAGGAAGATATCAGAGAGGACCGGAGAGCACAAAGCACGAACATACAATAAAGCGATAAATATGTAAGAAGTCTTGTATGTGGATAATAGTGTAGATGTGGATGTTGAGGAATTTGTGGATGGATGGATTAGTGAGTGGATGAAGTAGGAGAGATGAAAAGTGAAGGAATATTTCGTTCGTGGAGCAGGTGGAAAACAGGAGGGGGAGGGAGAGGGAGGGAGGTGGAGGGAGACGCAATCACTTAGGAGGTAGTAAGAATAACGGAAGGTATGGAAAAGGTGGAGGTAATGGACCTAAGGTGTTGCCAGGTAGTAGAAGAGGTGTGAAAAGGCGGAGTGCTCTGCTGGGAAGCAAGAAAAGAAGGATAAAATAAAAGGAAAACAAAAAAAAACATACAAAACACGCGAAAGTAAAGTGGATATAACTGAAAAAAAGGATGAAAATAGCACGAGGAACTCAAGCTCATTATACCCAGCAGTCCATAAAGAAAAAACAAGGAGCGAAAATAAAAGAAAATATAAGGTACACAACCAAGTCTTTGAAAGCTGCTTTTTAATGACGGTTTTCTTACGTCTTTTACTTGTGATTTTCTAGTTGTTAGTGTGTGTGTGTGTGTGTGTGTGTGTGTGTGTGTGTGTGTGTGTGTGTGTGTGTGTGTGTGTGTGTGTGTGTGTGTGTGAGTGTGTGTGTGTGTGTGCATCTCTCTCTCTCTCTCTCTCTCTCTCTCTCATGTTATGCAATGTTCTGTTATGTTATGCTGTAGTGTGCTTTGTTACGCGTACACTGTTTTGATGAAGTATCAGTGAAGTGTGTGTGTGTGTGTGTGTGTGTGTGTGTGTGTGTGTGTGTGTGTGTGTGTGTGTCAGGTGTAGCTGTGTTAATGGCAAACTCGATTTACGCAGGAAACTCATTATTGTCAGGAACATTCGATTTGCACTCGCCGGGGACACCAAAGTTGATTTTATTTGAAATTAGTCAACGCGTTTTGCAAATTCTACCCGAACGGACATCCATGGCGTCACAGGCCGCGTCAGGCCGCGCCAGGTCATCACGGCGGTCATACATCGTTACTCTTGGCACGCTGACAGCACAGGACATCAAGGGAGGGGCGCGGCGCTTCTGTTTCCCATTTCTCCTGGTCATGGTACTCACCCTCCCCCCGGTAGGTTAAGTTAGGTTATGTTAGGTTAGGTTAGGTCAGGTCAGGTTATTGTGACGCAATGCGGGTGTTTGCTTCCTCGTCCTCCTCGTCTTCCTCTTTCTCTTCCTCTTCTTTCTCTTTTCTGTGTGTTCTGTGTCAGCTGATTCGTGCACTGGCCTCCCAACTCCTTGTTCTCCTCCTTTCTTATTTCTCCTCCTCCTCCTCCTCCTCCTCCTCCTTCTCTGCTGGCGTTTACTACTGAAGGAAAATTGTGCGGAACATGATAAAAATGAGAAAAATAGTCGAGAAACGAGGGAGACGCGAGGTAATAAGACAATCCAACACGCACACACGAGGGTCACGCTACCGTCTGCGCGCGCGCGAGCACAGGAGCTCACGCATGCGTGCTCGGAGCATATATGATCACACACACACACACACACACACACACACACACACACACACATGTCAATCACCTTATAAGTCATAACTTAAACTCGAGGAGAATCACACACACACACACACACACACACACACACACACACACACGTAAGCCACATATATGCACAAGAACACACACGCACATATATACACCGTATTCAAAATACACGCCCATAAAACCATCCTCACGCACACACAGCGACGTACATGCACAGAGAAACCAAAAAAACAAACATAAACAACGTCTGTTACACACGCCAGAAAGACGAGAAAAATCACTACCACCCCCATGCGAGGCGAGACCAGCACGCGACGCCCGGCCAGCCAGCGAAATATGCAGCGGAGGGGACGGTGCATCAGGCATATAAATAGACATAATAAGGAGAATATTCCCCATCCTCTCCTTAAATATAATCATCCACGAAGGAAGCACAAAATCCTCGAATGCGGAACAGGAGCTTTGAGTAGATGGAAGAAGAGACGGAGTGGCTCACCTGAGGACGAGACTAAGGTGTTGATAGCTACGGAAGTCCATTTTTCGCTGCGTAGTTTACTGAGTTGCCGAGTTCGAGCAGCGCGTATTGCGGTATCAGCCTCTGTGAAGGAATATGTTTTGGATAGCGAAGATAAGAAATGCTCCTTCGTCATGGTAATTACATGTGTTCACATATCACGTGCGGCTGAGAGGTGATGTGACGGGAGTCTCCTGAGAGGGCTTGGAACCTTTCATTATCAGCGCCTCCCTGTGTTGGGTCAAAACTCGCCGTCATAGTGAGGGGCACCGACAAACAAAATCTAATGACATCTAGTAACATCTCACGTTTACCACTATCATCGTCCACAGTAGAAGGTTAAGTGAAGGTAATACATAGTGATGATTAGTGATAGTGAGAGTTATGAGGTTTTTGAGTGGTGTTAGAATTTCATATGAATTGTTAGATCTTGTAAAATAAAATAGAATTAACAAGAGCATACAGAAAATAAATTGAAAAGATACTACGCCAAAGTTATTCTACAATCAGTTGTAAGGAAAGTGATACATAATAGCAAAGACAGACTAGTTGACGTCGTTACTATGGTAGCTAGGTGTTGATGTATACAAGTGGATGATTAAATACACATATATTATATCATGCTTTTGTGTTCTACTTACTGGATGATACATTAAGCTTATCATGTATGTGTGTCCCAATGCATGAGTGTAGAATTATCCAGTGCGTGTCCATTTGTATAAAATTGTAATAAGCTCAGCAGTTTTTATATCCTTAGTCAGACTCTTTTAGATTCAAAACAAGTACAGCGTTGAAATAGTGTCAGCATGCGAGGAGGGGCTGCGCCGCCTCCACCT
>NC_059279.1:12725314-12730314 GCF_017591435.1 Portunus trituberculatus | reverse complement strand
TTGACATTTTTTTACAGCTCCAAAAACTTATGTGGAGATTAAAATAGTGAAGAATCTGTGCATAAATCTCCTGACCTTCATAGACTCTTCCAATGTATATGAAATTATTTAATCATACGCAAGATTAATGATAAAAATGCGTCCCAGTACTGGAGGGGTGAAAGTAATTTGAAACTGCTCTTGTGTCCCAAATCCCTGTACTCTCCCTGGGTTTGCGTGACTTCACTAACAAAATGGTCTTGTAGTATGTGGTCTTAAGATAACTAAGCTTGCACAACTGATGTTTAAGAAAATCATCACACACTTATCTCTTATCAAGCTGAAGGAGTTACACAGAATGGTGCTATCCTTGTGTCTCATCGTCATCATCATCATCATCATCACTATCATCATCATCATCATAAGCAGGTTAATGCTATCACCTTCATCACCACCACCATCATCATCATCATCATCATCACCATCATCATCATCATCATCATCATCATCATCATAAGCAGGTTAATGCTATCACCTTCATCACCACCACCACCATCATCATCATCATCATCATCATCATCATCATCACCATCATCATCATCATCATCATCATCATCAGGTTAATGCTATCACCTTCATCACCACCACCACCATCATCATCATCATCATCATCATCATCATTATCGTCGTCGTCATCGTCATCGTGAAAAGTATCATCATCATCATTATTATCTTCATCATTATCATCATCATCATCATCATCATCATCATCATCATCATCTTCATCATCGTCATCTTTCTACTGGTCAGTGTTATTGTCATCATCGTCAGGTCACTGCTATCGCCTTCATTACCACCACCATCATTATCAACATCATCACCATAATCATTATCATCATCATCATTTTCGTTATTATCATAAAGTTAATGTTTTCGTCATCGTCGTTGTCATCATCATCATCATCAATGTCGTCATAATCATCATTTTAATCCGAAATAACATTCTGAGTATATGTATTTTACTTTCTACTAACAATTAGCCGGAGTGTTTAAATGTATTCTTAAGTCTCTCTCTCTCTCTCTCTCTCTCTCTCTCTCTCTCTCTCTCTCTCTCTCTCTCTCTCTCTCTCTCTCTCTCTCTCTCTCTCTCTCTCTCTCTCTCTCTCTCTCTCTCTCTCTCTCTCTCTCAGGATACGTTTCATGGCAAAATATTTTTCAGTAAACGATTCTTGAAATTAAAGCATTGCATAAGTTAACACTGAATTAACAACTTGAAAGTTCATTAACAAGTTACATTCAGGAGAATACTTAATGTAATAATTTTATAAAGTGAAGTTTATGAAGGAAAAGCGTAATAAAAGTTAATTCTGAAGTAACACGTAGATCATGGAATTATTTAGAATAGAATACTTACTCACTGGACCGAAATTAAACTGAAAGACCTTATCATTTCCTTAGTCACCTGTCGTGTCATACTGCTGTTTAGAGTCCGCCATCTGTCACCTCAAGTGCTTTGTGTTGTATTCAAGTACTCACAAATTTCTAGAGCAATTTAACTCGAGACAAAGTACGTATTACGAATATATAATTTCCAAAGAGCTAAAACTTCTTTGTGATTTCACATTTAGGATTATATGTCTTTAAATGAAAACTCGCATATATTTTACTCCACAGTTTATATATGCTGCAAATTTCGTTTTATGTTTTTTTTTTTTTGTATTTAATCTATTTTATGCAGTAGTTTCAGCACTACATATTTTTCTTTCACGCATTCCAATTTTGCCATTCTCCTCCACCTCCTTTCCTTTTCTTACTTATTTCTCATCTTCTCTCTATTACCTTAAATCCTGGCCGTGCTAATCTTCCTTTACATCCCCTTCCCCTACTCGATTTGAAAGCAGCAAAATTCACACACGTTCTCTCTCTCTCTCTCTCTCTCTCTCTCTCTCTCTCTCTCTCTCTCTCTCTCTCTCTCGCTCTCGCTCTTGCTCTTCTTCTTCCTTTTATTTTTCCTCCTCCTTTCCTTTCCTTTCCTGTGTACCTCGGTTCTTCCAATCTTCCTCGCAACGCCTCTCACATTTACCATTTTTCGCAGGAATAAAACTTTTAAGCCCAGAGGTGCGGTGCGGAGCTGGTCGGGATTTTTGGAGGCATGAAAGGAAGGGTGGGGAGGTAAATGGCTCGTGGGAGATATGTAAATAGTTGCTCAGGTGATGATTTGCTAGGTATGAGCAGGCTAATGATGACTGGTAGACTCTGTTAGTTGATGGTTGGTAAGAGAATGTGTAGTTCTTTGTATTTGCTCATGGTTTTAGGGATATACATGTTCATAAACACACACACACACACACACACACACACACACACACACACACACACACACACACACACACACACACACACACACACAGTTACACAGTTATCCTGCCTGTTATTTAAGAGTAAATAATACTACCACCACCATAGCGAACAATACCACTACCACCACCACCACCATCACCTCCACAATCACTGCTACCAATACAACTATTACTAGCACCATCGTCACATCACCTCCACTACCACCACCTCCACCACTATTAGTACCATTATATACTACCTATGTACATACCAACATACCTACCTACTTTCCTACACACACACACACACACACACACAGACACACACACACACACACACACACACACACACACAGGCTTATATATCAGTAAACCGTAGGTACAAAGGGAGGCAAATTAATCTGTATACACAAAGAACATGAGAGCCGGATAGATTAACTGCATGAAAGTTATGCATTAATGGAAATCACTTTGGGCGGCGTTGTAATACTAGCGGTGTTGTATTCGTAATAGAGGAAGTGTTGCCACGTCTCCGGTGAAAGAGTGCGGGACAGCGTTGTCACACTTCCGTTCCGATTGGATCCGGAAGTGGAGCCATTAATCTTGCAGCACCTGGTTTAAGTTTGGACAGGTGAGATGGCCTGCCAGGTATTCCTCCAATGTGTCCGAGAAGGCAAGTGTAGAATGTCGCAGTTTGGTGCAACTTCTTTTTCTTCTTTTTTCCATTTCGTTTTATTTTTTTTACTTTTGCTTTCTTATGTTTTTTTTCGTCTCTCGTCTCTTCAAGATGTTCTATCGTCATAATCAACAACATCATCATCATCAGCATTTGTAATTTCACTGTAATATGTGTTTCGCTATAATATTCCGTCTCTCCTGCCTTCTTTACCATTCTTTTATTGCCACTCTCTTACTCTAATTGCATATATATATATATATATATATATATATATATATATATATATATATATATATATATATATATATATATATATATATATATATATATATATATTTATTTTTTTATATATATTTTTTTTTTTTTTTTTCACGTAAAAGGTCGAACATGTGCTTTTACTAACTCTTTTTATTCTCTCCTATATCCTCATATCTTGATCAACATTATTCTTCTCATTCCCTTTTTGATACCGAAGTTTTCGTTTCAAGAAATTTATAAGACTGCAAGTTTCCAATCCATACGTTAGAATTGGAAGGATGCAATTAATTATCGCTTGCTTATTCTGTAGAGCAAATAGTATAATGTTTTTTTTTCTATTTAAGTAATTATCACTGTATGATTTTATACTAACAAAATAATGTTACCTGGTTGTGTGTGAAGTGTGTCAGGATAGAAGTGTAATACATTAACTAGAGCAATTAATTATAAGTGGGACATTAATGTGAGAGGCATGTGGTTCTGCGATTTTATTGGTGTTTGGTTTTACGTGGCGTGATGGGAAATGGAGAAAATTACCGGATTTACAACAGGAATGACTGAATGATAATTTTCTTGCTCATGTAGCCAGAATATTGTGGGTGAATTAAACGCATCAATACCTCATGATGAGAGATAAGCCTGTTTTGAAAAAAACATAATGCTACATGACCTGCTTTCCCAAGGAAACATCGAATGATTATGAGAAAGATGAAAGAAAAACAGGAATGTATCATTGAAATGGAAACTGATCGAATTGGTTGTATTTGTTAACGTGTCATCTTTTTCATTGATTTACTTGCTTAGTTTTTTTATGCTAACACATTTCACAGACCATATGCATAACATTTCTTTGTAAAAGGCAATGCATATACAATAAGGAGTAATATTAATGGAAGATGGAACTTATTGCGGGGTGTTTCACGCTGGAAGGTGCTTGCACGATTCTTATAAGTGAACAGATTTTAACTGCTTTAACATTGATCTGATGGGTGAAAAAAATTAACTTGCACTTTTCGCTTAACATACAAAGGCTACTCGATTAGCGCTCATCTTAAACAAACTATTCAGTCACGTTTATTTGACAAGCAAGAATAATCGAAACCAAAATGGCCAACCTATCTGAAATCTATTTTTCTTTATATTTTCTTATGAGCAGCCATTGAGCGGTGTTTACCACTTTACATGTAAAAAATATATATCATTAAAAAAACATATTTGAGGTTTAGAGACAGACGCTCCTTTAGTCACGCCAATAGGGAGGCATCCAACGCTTAGCATGAAAGAGAAAAAGTGGAACAACGTATTCAGTTTCCTCATGATGAATTATTAGTCTGCTGACACGCTGGAGGAGGAGGGAAGAGGAAGAGGAGGAGGGAGGTAATGGGCCACAGAAGAGGGAGAAGAGGAGGTGGGACAGGAGAAGGAGAACAAGGAGGAGGTGGTGGTTGAGGAGGAGGAGGAGGAGGAGGAGGAGGAGGAGGAGTAAGGTTCAGCACTTTGGTATTCAAGCTAGACGAGAAAGATGAGTGGCGGTGAACGTGACGAGTGTGAGGGAAGCGATTTTGAAGAAGATAGGTAAGTGTTTATGTGTAATTTAGCGTCACGTGTATGGCTCGTCAGGGTAATTTTAGAGTCATCGCCTTTCCTTCCTCTTCTTCCTTCTCTTTCATATTTTCTTTTTAATTTTCTATCATGGACTTTTTTGTCTGACCTTTGTATTCTTTTATCATTCTTTTCTGGCTGCT
>NC_059279.1:12690314-12717814 GCF_017591435.1 Portunus trituberculatus | reverse complement strand
AATATTTTCTTTGTGCTAATTTTGACAGACTTTTAGCCCTTCTTTAATAAGGAATATGTATCATAGTATTCATAAGATCTTATCAATGCCAAATATGACTTTAATTTCTTAAGACTACAATTTACAAGACGAATTCTGTGAAACGGTTAGCGCTCTGTCGTTGACACATTATCTATTTTCTGGTAGTTGCTCATGTGTGAACTAACTGAAAATGCTAAATCACTTTTCTTTTCTATGCATCCATTATGTCGAATTGCTAAACCGACACAACGCATTTTTCTTTCGCTAGAAATGAAAATGAAACTTCCTCTTTGCTAATTTTTTGAGAGAGAGATAGAGATATACACACACAGAGAGAGAGAGAGAGAGAGAGAGAGAGAGAGAGAGAGAGAGAGAGAACGGAAATTGAAATATTTCATCGTAATAACAAAGTCATACGTAGTTCAGTAACGAGAGAAACAGGTATATTTTTCACGGATAAATTGCTGTGGGCGAGAGAGAGAGAGAGAGAGAGAGAGAGAGAGAGAGAGAGAGAGAGAGAGAGAGAGAGAGAGAGAGAGAGAGAGAACAAAGTAACATTGGTACCTTCTTACATTATGTCTGATTACCAAGATTACAAGGCATATACTCACTCACTCGCGTCCTTGTGCCGTCTAGTGGTATCAACCCTGACTAGCCTGACCTACTGCTGGTGAGGTACAAGGCTCTTCTCAGTCTAGAGCACTGGTCATCATTGTTTTTTCAGGGTTATGATATGAATGTCTGCTTAAACAGTGGCATGACATTCCAACACACACACACACACACACACACACACACACACACACACACACACACACACACACACACACACACACACACACACACACACACACACACACACACACACACACACACTTTGCAGTTGCTTTTACGTGTACTACGCGTATCATGCATTTTATGAGTTCGTTTTATAATATGCATGAAGAGAGAGAGAGAGAGAGAGAGAGAGAGAGAGAGAGAGAGAGAGAGAGAGAGAGAGAGAGAGAGAGAGAGAGAGAGAGAGAGAGAGAGAGAGAGAGAGAGAGAGAGAGAGAGAGAGGAGAGAAAGATTTGTCTACCTCTACTTCTTAAGGATTGTTCAGTGTGTGAGTGTGTGTGTGTGTGTGTGTGTGTGTGTGTGTGTGTGTGTGTGTGTGTGTGTGTGTGTGTGTGTGTGTGTGTGTTTTGATATACAGATAATATCAGTTTTGATCTGTGTTGGGCCATTCAGAGATCTCGATACACACCAATCCTGGATAACTAGCCAAGCAATGGTGGCTTTTGATTTTCTTCGTAAATAGAAAAGAAATACAACAAAATAAAATTAGGTAAACATTAAAACTAAAGCAAAGTCATTTGAAGAAAAGGTAATGTAAAAGAATGTGATAGGACTTCACAGGTAAATCGAAATGTATGTGAAAATGATATAATTGTGCTGTAGATATTTACTGTCAACAGAAAATATGAATAACTTCAATGTAATGAGCTCCGTGTGTGTGTGTGTGTGTGTGTGTGTGTGTGTGTGTGTGTGTGTGTGTGTGTGTGTGTGTGTGGGTGTGGGTGTGTGTGTGTGTGTGTGTGTACGTACTTTATACTTCTGTGGCGGTGGATCAGCCAAACTAACCTTGCTCAAAGAGAGAGAGAGAGAGAGAGAGAGAGAGAGAGAGAGAGAGAGAGAGAGAGAGAGAGAGAGGTCATGAGTGTGCCTGGATCCTGACGTTCTGCAGCAGCAAGTGGATTATACAAGGCTAAGTGCAGGTCGACGCAGGGCTTAAGTGGCTGTTAGGGGAGTGAGGAGGCGAGGCGGGCGGGACACAGACGCTGAGTCCTGGCTGGAGGCGAGGCTTCATGCTGCGCCAGCACGAGAGGCGAGGGAAAGAAGAATGTTCTCCTGACGAAGTGGTTGGGTTAGGACGTCTTAGGAAGCCTGTTTTTTTTTCAGTATGTTTGTGTAAAGTGAATGGAATCGAATTTATTGATAAGCAGATAAATCATAAATAAGCCTGTGACGCAGCTCTTACAAAACTGGAACATTTAACAATATGTATGTTGTTTATATACTCTTTTTTGTTTGAATTTTGTATTAAGCAAAATGAAAATGAGAAGAGCAACATTAACATTAGTAATACACAATGCATAACAACAACAACAACAACAACAACAACAACAACAACAACAACAACAACAACAACAACAACAACAACAACAAGACTAACATCATCGTCATCATCATCATCATCAATAACAGTAATATCAATAATGATAATTACACATAAATAAATTGCAAGTTTACCGTGCAATATATATATATATATATATATATATATATATATATATATATATATATATATATATATATATATATATATAAGGAAGAAAAAAAGTTATCGCTGGTTACACAAACAATATAGTCTGCCTGAGATTATTTAGATAAAGATAATTTATTAATTACATTTATGTTTATATTTTGTATAAGAGAATGGTGTTTGTAATGAGTTGGTTTGAAAGTATAATAAGAAGGTAAATGCATTGAACGTCACTTCATGTTTCCGTCATATCATTAAGGAACATGAAACTCACCAGCCACACACCAGCATCACACTTGTCACACACCACAGCTTCTCTTCACACTTCACACCAGCCAATATATACACGTATAGGTATTCTGCTTTTACAGGTTCTAAATTCTGCCACCAGATTTCTCTTTTTTTTTTTTGACATTTCGTGGTGTGTCTTGAATAGTGTGGAATTGCTACATTATGATTTTAATGGTAAACTTTGATGATAACTTACAAGCTATTGATCTTTCGTCTCTGTTCTACTGCTTATGTTTTAATCCATGTTACAATAGGAGCCGTTTAACAACCACATGCGTGAAAATGCACACTTATTACAGAATTTTTTTTTTTTTATGCAAGAGGGAGACCTGCCAAGGACAACAAAACATTAATAAAAGGCCCATTGACACTGCAGATTTCCTAAAAGATTTTAAAGCAATTAGCCAAAAAATAGGGAGAAATGTCTTGAAATCTCCCTCTTACAAGAAGTCAAGTTGTAGGAAGATGGAAATACAGAAGTAGAAAGGGAGTTCCTGAGTTTACCAGTGAAATGTATGAATGATTGATAGTACTAGTGAACTCTTGCGTTAGAGAGTTGGACAGAATAAGAATGAGAGGAAGAAAAAGCCTTGTGTAGTGAGGCTGCAGGAGGAGGAGAGGCGTGCAGTTAGCAAGATCTTTAGAGGAGTTAGTATGAAAATAGTGATAAAACATAGACAGAGTTACAACATTCCGGCGTTGAGAAAGAGGCTAAAGACAGTCAGTCAGAGGAGGGGAGTTTATGAGATGAAAAGCTTTTGATTCCACCCTATCTAATAGAACTGTGTGAGTGGAGCCCCTCTAAACATGCGAAGAGTACTCCATACCAGGACGGATAAGGCCCTTCTACAGAGTTAGCAGTTGAAGGGGCGAAAAAAAAAAAAAAAAACTGGCGGAGACGCCGCAGAACGCCTAACTTCATATAAGCTGTTTTTAACAAGAAATGAGATGTGAAGTTTCCAATTAAGATTATGTGTAAAGGACAGACCAAGGATATTCAGTATGGAAGAGTGGAACAGTTGGCAATTAAGTAGAAGATTGTGAAGTGACAGATGTTTGAGAATCTTCCTATTGAGGAAAGATTAAAAAACTTTAGATAAGCAAGAGATTAAAGCTATAGGACGGTAGTTTGAGGGATTAGAACGGTCACCCTTTTTAGGAGCAAGCTGAATATAGGCAAACTTCCAGAAAGAAGGAAATGTAGAAATCGATAGGCATAGTTGAAAAAGTTTGGCCAGGCAAGGTGTAAATGTGTAAGCACAGTTTTTGTGAAGAATAGGAGAGCAGGTCCATAAGCCTTCCCAGGGTTTAGGCCAGCGAGGGCATGGAAAACATCATTATGAAGAATTTTGATTGAAGACATGAAATAGTCAGAGGAAGGAGGAGAGGGAGGACAAACCCAGAATCATCTAAGGTGAAGTTTTTAGCAAAGGTTTGAGAGAAGAGTTCAGCTTTAGAGACAGAAGAGATGGCAGTGGTGCCATCAGGATGAAATAAAGGACGGAAAGATGAAGAAGTAAAGTTATTGGAGATGTTTTTGGCCAGATGCCAGAAATCTCGAGGGAGTTTGAGTTTGAAAGATTTTGACATTTTCTATTTATGAAGGAGTGTTTGGCAAGTTGAAGAACAGACTTGGCATGATTCCGGGCAGAAATATAAAGTGCATGAGATTCAGGAGATGGAAGGCTCAAGTACCTTTTGTGGGCAACCTCTCTATCATGTATAGCACGAGAACAGGCTGAGTTAAACCAAGGTTTAGAAGGTTTAGGTTGAGAAAAGAATGAGGAATGTACGCCTCCATGCCAGACACTAACACCTCTGTTATGCGTTCAGCACAAAGAGATGGGTCTCTGACACGGAAACAGTAATCATTCCAGGAAAATCAGCATAATACCTCCTCAGGTCCCCCCCAACTGGCAGAGGCAAAACGCCAGAGGCACCTCCGCTTTCGGGGATCCTGAGGAAGGATTGGAGAAATAGGACAAGATACAGAAATGAGATTGTGATCGGAGGAGCCCAACGGAGATGAAAGGTGACAGCATAAGCAGAAGGATTAGAGGTGAGGAAGAGATCAAGAATGTTGGGCATGTCTCCAAGACGGTCAGGAATACGAGTAGGGTGTTGCACCAGTTGCTCTAGGTCATGGAGGATAGCAAAGTTGAAGGCTAGTTCACCAGGATGGTCAGTGAAGGGAGAGGAAAGCCAAAGCTGGTGGTGAACATTGAAATCTCTAAGAATGGAGATCTCTGCGAAAGGGTAGAGGGACAAAATGTGCTCCACTTTGGAAGTTAAATAGTCAAAAAATTTACTAGATTCAGAAGAGTTAGGAGAGAGATAGACAGCATAGATAGTTATAGAGTGACTATTGAGTCTAAGCCAGATGGTGGAAAACTCGGAAGATTCAAGAGCGTGGGCACGAGATTAAGTTAAGTCTTTACGCATGTAGATGTAACATCCAGCTTTGGAAGAAAAATGAGAATAGAGAAAGTAGGAGGAAAAGAGAAGGGGCTACTGTCATTATCCCCAGATAGCTGTGTTTCGGTGAGGAAAAGAAGATGAGGTTTAGTAGAGGAAAGGTGGTTTCCCACAGATTGAAAATTAGATCTAAGACCGCGAATGTTCCAGTAGTTAATGAAGAAAAAGTTAAGGGAGGTATCAAGACATTTTGGGTCGCTAGCGGGAAAACAGTCTCCTCTCCTCCCTTCCTCTGACTAACTGTCTTCAGCCTCTTTTTCAGCGCCGAAATGTTGCATCTCTTTCTATATTTTATCGCCGTTTTCATGCTAACTCTTCTACTGATCTTGCTAACAACATGCCTCCCCTCCTCCTGCGGCCTCGCTGCACAAAGCTTTCTTCTTCCTCTAATCCCTATTCTGTCCAGCCCTCTAATGGAGGAGTTAACCAGGACTCTCAATTAGTCATACCTTTTCACTGGTAAACTCTGGAACTTCCTACCTGCATCTGTATTTCCGACTTCCTACGACTTGTCTTCTTTTAACAGAGAGGTGTCGAGACATTTGTCCCTTCATTTGGATGACTCTTTTGACCTTTTAGGGAACCTGTAGTTCCAGTGGGCCTTTTTTTTCTAACATTTTGTTGCCCTTGGCAGCGTTCCTTTTTGCATAAAAAAAGCAAGTTTGATTTGGGGACATTTCTGATTCTCTCCCCAGAAGGGGAGTCCGAGGCTGGATTTGGAGTCGCCATTTTATAATTTTGAATTTTATGTGAAAGGTGTGTGTGTGTGGTAGGTTCATGTAATTTTGTGTGAAGAAGGAGAGTTGTCTTTAGAAGGCAGGCTGCGACTGCCCCCTTGAGTTGTGCAACACAAAGGGAAACGTTCAGCGAGATCACAACTAGCTTTGATGGAAGGTTCACAGCACCCCCTGAGCTAATGCTATTAGACCTTGCTGGGACTAAATTGTCGTTTCGGTAGGTGTGTACTACCTCCTCCTGCTTCTAAAGCAAGCTAACTATGGTAAAATGTACATGCATATCCCTAATCCAACTAATGAAAGCAGTTAAACATTTTATAACATAATTCATTATCTCTACCTTATTCAACCTTGTTCAATATCGTATCATACTGATCTTTTTATAGAAGTGAGGTGAAAATCCTCAAAGTTCATCATATACCATGAGCAGAAGGACATAAAAAAAGAAGGAAGCTGTAAGAGGTCGTCAGGCCTATACATTGCACCGCCTGAATGAATATACTTAACTAATTCCACCTTTCATCCTCATCCATAAATCAATTTGTTTAATCTTCTTTTAAAGCTCCTGATTGACTTAGCACTAGCAACATGATTACTGAGTCCGTTGCGTTTATCACCCACTCTATTACAGAACCAATTCCTTCCCATTTCTTTCTTAAACCTAAATTTTTCAAGCTTAAACTTATTATTTTTGGTTCTATTCTGGCTATTGCTCATGTCCCGTTTGTTATAGCCTCTATACCACTTAAATACTTCTATAAGGTTCCCTCTTAACCCACGTCTCTCAAAGGAATGCAAAGTTAAGATCTTTAATCTCACTTCGTAAGGAATATCTCTTAACTCCTGTATCTCTTTAGTCATTCTCCTTTGCACCAATTCTGATAGATATAAATTATTCCAATAATGTGGGAACCAGAACTGTAAAGCATAATTTATATGTGGTCTGACAAGCGCCAAATATTATTTTAATATTACTTTGGGACACTCCTAAAAAATTAATTACAGTACCTAATTTGCCTTACTTCTAGCATCCATGCATTGTTTTCTTAGATCTAGATGGTAGCTAACTATAACTCCTAAATCTTTTTCATATCCTGAACCTGATAAGATTGAATTATGTGTAGTGTTTGGTTTTGGTTTGAATTTCAAATGTCTTGTAACATTTTTTTTCGATTGGCTTCATTTACATTATGTTTCTTTAATATTAGTTAGTAGATTTCCTAACGGGCTAATCGATTGAAGATAAGGCTCAGTTACAGACTGTGTTTTTTTAATCACCTCTTGAGCTGATATTACCTGTTCACACTCCGCCCCTTTTTTTTCCAGAGAAGAGATACAACAATTTCTTTGCAGATTGCCTGTGTTTTCTTTAAAATTTTGAAGATTTTTCTTGTATGTTTTCCTTTTTATATTTCATTTATTTCTCTCTGACCACATATTTCAATCGCGATAAACTTCATTAAATATTCTTCTTTTACACTTTTATAGTTTTACCTTTCTAATGCAATCTGTACCTTCCCGGAGTCATTTTCGTCTGTATATTATCTATCTTGAGCTGTACAACCCTTTAGGTTATGAAGGACGAATAACCTTTATCTCATGTTCTTTCTGAAGAGCTGCATTCCAAAACGCGCCTCAAATAATTTGCATTGGAATCCATCAATTTCACTTCAATGTATGTAATTCATGTATCTATATCTATGTAAAGAATGGTTGGTTATGTTATCATGATAGTTTTGGAGGATCGATAAACCTCATTACATATTCATTGCCCGTCTGAACTATTATGGCATGTTGAGTTTTCTGAATATTAGTTATCTGCAATTATTTTCTGCTAGTAGTTCTGAGTTACGTAAAGGTAAACCAAATCATGTAACTATTACTTTTTTTTTTTTTTTTGCAGGGTAAGGGGAGTAGGGAGATGGCGGAGTCATCTTCGACTTTTATATACATGATAATTGTCTTTAAGTGAGTCGTGTCATTCTCTTGGTTTCATAGGTCATGTAAGCCTCATAACATTTATTTCGATATTATTCACTCTGCACTTTTGTCTTCCTGTTATTAACGGTCATTTTTTTTCATCTAATTTTTGTTTTATGTTCAATCCTTCTCGCAAATTATTATAATATTTTAGTTTTGATAAACAAATAAGCTAATTATTTGATACTTTAAACTTTGCAATGGATCTCAAATAATCTTCCTTTTATACCCTCACATTTTCTTCGCTGTCTCACACCGCAGCCCTTACACATGCACTGCCTTCCCACGTGCACTGAGAGCCACTCATGGACTTCCACCCTCCCTCTTACTTACCATTAATTACCTCATAGAGTAAAGATATTGCTGGTCACAGCAAGGGAGAAGGCAAACTGATACCTTCCTTACACTTGTCTGCCCTCAGTAACCACAGCGGGGAAATAAGTGATGCTGCTCACTGCTCTTCTCTTCCTCCAACCAATTCCTTCTTACTTGATTTGGAATAGTTTGCAGTTGTATTTAGATATTGCCACCATTGATATCATGCTTTGAATAGTTAACACTTCACTTTCGATGCATTTGATATTAGTGCAATTGTTTCTCATGAACGTAGACATATATAGGTGAGATTTATAACGTTTAGTTCTATGATGAAAATGATCTTATAGGCTGTGTACTATTTTTGCCTCTCATAGAAAACAATAATTGATAATATTACTAATGTTTAAGCATTTCACTTGAATTTTTAAAAATTTTCTCGATATATTTATAGTCAGTTGCATGATAAGAATTTCGCTTACTTTGGTAAGAAAATAGAATACTTCATAATCTTACGTTAATTGCGGAGCCAGAATAATGTAAAACACACTCATGTCCTGAATTATGATTTTTAGATGTGTGGCACTTACGAATAGATTTTCTCGTTTTCCTTTCATGATACATTTTGAGTGGGGTGCATTTATGTTTTCAGAGTAGAGGTAAAGAGCTTTTCAAAAATCAAAAATGAAGAAAAAAAAAATAGAACTTGAATACAAATACGTTCTTCACTCTCAGAGTAACCATAGAAATCACAAACAGTATGAAAAGATTTTTCGTATATATATATATATATATATATATATATATATATATATATATATATATATATATATATATATATATATATATATATATATATATGTTACAAATTGCCATTTCATGAAATGGGCAAACCCAATTCATGAAATGAACCTAACCTAACCTAACCTAACCTATCCTAACCTAACCTAACCTAATTTTTCTAACCAATAACCTTAATAACCCAATTCATGAAATGTGCAATGGAGGCCATTTCATGAAATGGTTAGAGTTAGGTTAGGTTAGGTTAGGTTAAAATAGGTTAGGTTCAAAAATTGGGTTTGCCCATTTCATGAAATAGAAATCACAAACAGTGTAACATATATATATATATATATATATATATATATATATATATATATATATATATATATATATATATATATATATATATATATATATATAAGGCATGAATACAAAGTATATATATATGAATAAGAAATAAAAATATAATACAGACAAGAAATAGGTAACAAAAAACCAGGATAGTGAGAATAGAGCATTATCAACAACAAAGGGACAAACGCTTCACTGGCACACCTCCCTTGAGCAACGTTTTGTAGCTTAATTATCATGACCCTCCATGAACACCCGCCCCTCGAGCCTCCTGTTGTAACGACCACACCATCCCGCTCTCCACCCTCCATTACTATCAAGAGAAGTAACCGCCGTATTGGGACACTTTACACCCACCCACTAACACAACGGTACACTCACTCCAAGGACTCGTACCACCACTACCACACCCTAACAGAACACACACTCATTGCTACTATTACTGCACCACATTTCACAACACTCACATCCACTCACTGCCTTATTATTATTGCCACACCTTGACTGCTGTATCCACATCACCGAGCTCTTTTTCCATAACTTTTATCACATTGTCAGTCTGCTATATGAAGGTACTGCTACTTTTCCAGACTTCTCGCTATTATTTTTTGTTGAATGTCATCCCCACTGCAGCCAGCTAAACCTTTTATTTAATATTTCCATCAATTTCATTCTTTTTACTAGGTTGCTACTCAGTTAATTATCCATCTGTTGCCATGCTCACTTTTGTCGACACAACATTAGTATTTCATCGATTGTATCACAGTATTATTACCACCTTAGAATTCGTGAGCAATGGAACGCTGCCACCGACTGATCTTATTCACAAATTGATCTATGTATACCTGTCTACTTTAAAACGTACTTTTCCTAATTATACAATACCAAACTATATGATTTGGACAATCAGTATTTTACAGTTAAAGTTTGGCAGATATATAACGCTAAATTCTCACATGTCTGAAAAGGAACCGATAAAAGAGTGAAAGCTTCAGCCTATAGCAGCGTTATATTGTTCACATGTCCCCATTTATAGCAAACTTACCATGACAGAAATAGTGAGGCAGTGTAGTATGTAATAAACTCAGACACCACTCAACAATGACCACCACAACGGCATGCCCTACATCCTTAACCGACAAGTACAGCTTGCTACCAGTCTCCTGAAAAAAGCAGAATGCCTTGACATATCGCATTTTCACTTTGCTTGACTTCTACAGAAATTTTCTGATTCATGTTAGAGCGTCAGAACGTCCCACTCATCCCTTCACTAGCTGCAGACAGACGCGTGGCTTTAATGCTTTACTAAACAATGATCACCTGCATGATAATGAGACTCAGCAAAATCAGTCTACATTGGATCTGGTACACGAGGAAAATAAACCCTGGGAGAGATAGTAGTGTTGGAACTAATGATGTATCCTCTTAGCACCAGAAGTAAAAGTAGTAGCAGCAATAATAACAGATGATTATTTTTTTCGTGATTATCATTATTATTATTATTATTATTATTATTATTATTATTATTGTTATTCTTATCAACAAGAACAAAAACAATAACAATAGTAAAACAGTAATGGCAATGATGATAATAATGATAATAATAATAATAATAATAATAATAATAATAATAATAATAATAATAATAATAAATAAAATAATAATGATAATGATTATAATAATAATGACAATGATAATGATAATAATGATGATGATAGTAATAATAATGACAATTATAATGAAAATAATGATGATGATAATAATAATAATAATAATGATAATAATAATAATAATAATAATAATAATGATAATAATAATGATAATAATAATAATAATAATAATAATAATAATAATAATAATAATAATAATGATAATAATAATAATAATGATATTAATAATAGTAATAATAATATTAATAATAATAATAATAATAATAATAATAATAATAATAATAATAATAATAATAATAATAATAATAATAATAATAATAATAATAATAATAATAAAAATAATAACATTAATAATATTAGTAATAAAAATAAATAAATGATAATGATAATGATAATGATAGTAATAACAATAATAATAATAATAATAATAATAATAATAATAATAATAATAATGATGATAGTAAAAATAATAATGATAATAGTATAATAATAATAATAATAATAATAATAATAATAATAATAATAATAATAATAATATTAGCAATAAAAATAAATAAATAATTATAATAATGACGATAATAATAATAATAATAATAATAATAATAATAATAATAATAATAATAATAATAAAAACAATTATACAAACGATAATAATAATAATAATAATAATAATAATAATAATAATAATAATAATAATAATAATAATAATAATAATAATAATAATAATAATAATAATAAAATAATAACACTAAAAGTAATAGACAGTAACATTTTCATGGAGGCGTTGAGTCCCTCGTGAAATGCATTACAGGTGACAAAGTAGAGGTACAAAATGGTCTCCTACTAATTAAAAGCGAAGGAAACTCCATCAAACGACACTTGAGGGACAGTTTACAGAGAGAGAGAGAGAGAGAGAGAGAGAGAGAGAGAGAGAGAGAGAGAGAGAGAGAGATTAGGAATTACTTAGCAAAGATCGAATTTCTAGAACACAATTATGTAGATGACAGTTTTTCAACCTATACAGAAATTAATGATCATGGTAATTTATTTTCTTCATTTTGCGAAGTCTCTCTCTCTCTCTCTCTCTCTCTCTCTCTCTCTCTCTCTCTCTCTCTCTCTCTCTCTCTCTCTCTCTCTCTTTACAAGGTTCATTTACCATACAACTGTAATTTCTTATTGTTCTCTTTTTCCACATCTCATCCTTTTCCCCCTTTTCTTCTTCTCTCGCTGTCTTTTTAAATTCCATTTTCTCCTTCTTCAGACTTTGTTTACCACTCTGTCCTCCTTCCCATTTTCTTCTTCGAGTTCTTCTTTTGTGTGTGTCTGCATTTTTATGATCTTTTCTATGCCTGAGAATGTCCTACGCTTTTTATTTTCTATTTGTTTTCTTCTTTCTCTGCTTTTATTTCATTGTTTATTTTTCCTCAAGAGTCTTTTCATTCTTTTAGTTTTATTTTCTTCTTCCTTCTTGTAAATCCTCTTGCTTTTGTTCGTTCTTTATTATTTTTTACTTCTGCTCTTTTTCTGCCTCTTCATTCTCTTTATCTTTCTTCTTAAGAAAAAAAGAAAAACATGACCTCTAATGATATTTTCCTTATTCACTTCTTTAGTTATTTTTTTTCTTTCCACATCAAGTTTTTCATTATATTTCATTCCTTTCCCCTTCCAATTCAAACGCTTGTTCTTTTCAGTCCCTCACCCTGCGTCCCTCTTCATCGTAATCACTCTCATCATCACTGGCACTATCACCATCACTGCTTCTCTCTCTCTCTCTCTCTCTCTCTCTCTCTCTCTCTCTCTCTCTCTCTCTCTCTCTCTCTCGACATCAGCAGGTTTGGATTCTCTTAGTGGAGTAGCTGTAGGAGGATTTATGAGATACATGAACCAATTCCTCAGCTTCATCTAACTCCTTGCTATTCTTTCATCTCTTTTTCCTATATCTCCTTCTCCTTAGCTTCTTCCTGCTCCTTCGTTTCTTCCTTTTCCTCCTCCTCCTCCATATCTCCTCCTCCTCCTTCTCCTCCTCCATATCTCCTCCTCCTCCTCCTCCTCCTCCTCCTCCTCCTCCTCCTCCTCCTCTTCCTCCTTCTCCTCCTCCTCCTCCTCCTCCTCCTCCTCCTCCTCCTCCTCCTCCTCCTCCTCCTTCCCTCCCTCCCTCCATCTCTTCCTTCATTTATTGTGTATTCCTTTACATCTCCCATCACCACCATCACTGCCACGTTACTCTTCCAATCCTTCTCCTTTTGTTCTGCCCTTATGTGTTCCTCTTCCTCCTCTTCAACTTCTTCCAGTGTAACAATATTTCTTTCAAACCAATATTGCTTTCCATAAATTCTTGAGTTACCCTTTAAACTTTTCCCGGATGGCAGATTCATTTTCTGTTACGTCAAAATAGTGTCTATATTTCAACATAACATTCTTATATATATATATATATATATATATATATATATATATATATATATATATATATATATATATATATATATATATATATATATATATATATATATATATATATATATATATATATATATATATATATATATATATATATATATATATATATATATATATATATATATATATATATATATATATCTGTATCTATCTATCTATCTATCTATCTATCTATCTATTTATCTATCTTTATAATTATGTCTATTTATCTGTCTATGTGTCAATCTATCTATCTATTCATACCTACCTTCCTACTTACTTATCTATCTAGTTATCTATCTGTCTATATATCTGTCTATCTATCTATCTATCAATCATTATTGCATCGTTGCTAATAAAGTTCGCCTTATTGCCATATTTCACTTGCCTTACCTTAGAGATATATCCTCGTTATTCCTCCTTAGCCTTGTTCATCATCCTTTTTATGCCATTCTGCTTCCACGCTGCAGTGCCACCATCACCAATATCACCACCACCACCACCACCATCACCACCACCAACACCACCATCACCACCACCACCATTACCACCTCTTAACCACCAAAACCATCGCCACTGTCTAAAACAACAACATCAGCAACAACATTAATGACGACAATGACAACAACAGCAGCAGCAACAGCAACAGCAGTAGCAACACAGCAATACATTCTTTTCTTCTTCTTTTCTTTTCTTTCATGTTGTTTTTGTTGTTGCTGTTGTTGTTTTCATCATTATTATTTTCTTATTTTCTTAACATTATTTTTGTTATTATTATTATTATTATTATTATTATTATTATTATTATTATTATTATTATTATTATTATTATTATTATTATTATTATTATTATTATTATTATTATTACTATTATTATTACTATTATATTACTGTTTAATTAATACTTACCAGGTGATCGTAAAGCAAAGCCAGTTTACGGTACACACTCTGACTGCCCCAAATCGCGAGCGGCTGAAAGCTTCCTGAACCGCAAAATGTAATAATCTTCCACTAATTAAATCACAAACACGGCCACCCACGCTCCTTGGTATGTAAAGACCACCTATTGCCACATTCACGGTTTTGCCAGTAATCAGGCAAGAGGAATGAAGGTTATCAATACTATCGCAAATAATGGAATCAGGTGGTCATAACAACCAGTATGAATAATTCTCACACAATACACTATGCAATCTCGCCAGACTGCAATAATAATCCTGTCTGATACGTCATGCAAGATTCTCTGATTTGTTCGCATGCACCGCCTGATAACCTTATTGGTAATTCAGGAGAACGTGGCTCTCTTGTCAAAAGCCTCAGCCTCGCAAAGGAATCTAACTTTACTTTTGGAGCAATTCATGAACAAGTGAGGGAGGAGTACACTTGGCCACAGAAAACAAATGCTCTGCAGAAAATAGGACCCTCAAATATAAGAGGAACAAAAATAAAGAACAGCCAATAAACAGAAATAAGAAACACAAGATCAGCTGTTAGAAAAAAAAAGAGGAAAATGAAAGAGAAAAAAAAAATACAACAGCAGAGCATGAGTGACGATGCAAGTACAGAAACCAACTAGTAATCCCTAGGAAAGGAACAAATAATGGTTAGTAAAAAGATGAATACATACACACACACATACACACACACAAGCATGCACAGCTGGTGGAGAGAACATTTGCATGACCTGAAGCTTTCTATTTTCGTGAGTTAATGGATGTATATTTAACTTATGTAACTGAAAGATTAAAGCCCGACTTCCTTGAAGCAGTCAATTGAATGAAGATCAGGAACGTTAAATTCCAATGGAGTGTGATTGAGACAGATGATTGAATACTATATCGCGTCCTCGTTTTGGTAAATATGAAAATTGGCCACGAATTAATAATCCAGTATCTATAAATCATAAGACGGTTTTCTGACTGGTCTAAAAAATCCCTTTTCCAATTGGATAAAGAGGAAAATGGTTAAGAAATTTAAATATCGCAGATATAAAGGGAAATTATTGTATTGTCTTATTTTAAGTATAATTTTTTTTCTTTGTCGCAAACGAAAAAGGTTAAAACTTTTTTTAGTTACTGTAGAAAATTGTTTCTAGCAAAAAAAAAAAAAATGTTAGACTCTCATTAGAGGTAATATAGATATTTTGTGATCCTGGAAAAAAAAATAGTATACCAAGAATATGCTTATACCAACGTCAAGCAAATATTTTATTTCTTTCAATTTCAGTTGTATCATCAACATAATGTAGCATATCATGTAGATAACAATACAAAACCGTCAGTGTCTTATCGTAGATATAAAATAAAATGGTCAGAGGATTTCATACTTAATTTCTCGAAAGTATCAAGTAATTTAGTAACTGGGAGGAAAGTAGAAAGGAAAGGTGACACACTCTTCATGGGGAGGAGGAAATAGCAGGGAAACAGGACACAAGGCACACCTGAAATGGCCTTTCTCGGGACACCTGCTTCCGATAACACTTCCCGGATTGGCTTTACGAGAGAGAGAGAGAGAGAGAGAGAGAGAGAGAGAGAGAGAGAGAGAGAGAGAGAGAGACGGGAGGGGAGGGGAAGACAGACAGAGACAGAGAGAGAGAGAATGTTTTAAGCGCGTCCCTGCTTCTCCTGCTTCTCTGCTGCGAGTTTTGCTGCTTCCTCCTTTTGAGTGTTAGTGGCGCTGCACTCATATGTTGCGTGTAATGGTGCGTCATTATGGAGAGATACTGAGAGCATCTCGTGTATTATGGCGTCTTGCTCTGTATTTGTGTGTGTGTGTGTGTGTGTGTGTGTGTGTGTGTGTGTGTGTGTGTGTGTGTGTGTGTGTGTGTGTTTGGTTTCTGTTCTGTCCCCACATGTCATTCAGTCTTGCTCTCCTGATGCTTTTGTGTTTATGCAAGAAAAATCATCTCTAACCTTAATTAAGAGGTTTGTTTATGTATGAGGTGTCAGTTATGAATATTTCCTAGCGCATCATTGAAGATGATGTCAGATTTACGAATGTCAATACTGAATTAATATTTATAATATTCGTGTGCTTAGTTAATAATCCTGTGGTCATAAATAATGTCATCACCTAAAATAAGCAGTTCATTGGCGGCAAGACACATCACAACTGTGACACATGGATGCCAGAATTGGACATGTATATTACGTCTGTTCTTTTGATATAGTACCTATGTGCATGAATATAAACTCATTAAAAAATTTATCTGCCCTCCGACCATGTTTCTATCATGATGTCACTGTGTCGGACAAGAGTGCACTTTGACACTAATTCTCACCAGAGCAAAAGTGTTAGGGGTCTATGTGGTGCCCTATGACATTGGCACGATAGGAAGCATGGCAAGGAAGCCTGTCAGACTTTTATAATATAGACAAACATACATTACTTGGGAATGTCTAAACTACAAATATTCCTGAGTCAAACATAGATGTTGATGTCTTTGCTTGTACTGTGTCGGACACCCTGTAAATGTTCTCCGAAAGAAGCAAACGTGCAGCTGCAGCTGAAACGAGTCAATATGACGTCCACTTTGTCTTAAGTAGATGAGAGAGGCTGCTAGGTGATACTGGCGTGGCAAGAGTCTGGAGTCCCTCAAGCGACTCTTGGTTGAGCGAAAGTCAATCCAAATGATGCGTGTACTGCTGAGGTGGGATGCGCTTCACTTATGGGGTTAGTTTGAAGCAAGATGAGGTTTTATTTCTAATCATCATCTAATAAAAGTAACTTAACAATGGCTTTTTGACGTTTCCTTGTGATATTGCCATAACACCTGATGAAATACGAGAAAGTCAGTAAAGGAGTTTACTGACACCAGCATGGCTACCATGAATGATCATGTGAAATGTCTACCACTGGATAACTATGTTGGTCAATGTGTGTGACTTACTGCAGATCCAGGAATCACAAGTTATACCATTTACATTGACGGCAACACTGTGAATAACCATTTTAGAGTGTTTCTTTAACTCGTTTAAAAGTGTTAGGCAATAGTTTGTGTATGAAAACCGGACGATAGAACAGGAGCGAAAGAGGCCGACCACCAGTAGAGGAACGTTTGTTTATATGCTGGGAGGTGCAGACAGAATGGTACATCGCAGAGTCGTGTCCGGTCTCGAGAAATATTAGGAAACATCCACACATTTGGAGCATTTTCCTTAGTGTTGAATATTCTCATGATGAAACTTTTAGCATTGTGCATCTCCTACTGAATTGGTAGTTTGATAAGAACATTTCGTCAGTGTTTTATTGCGAAGGCTTTCTGTCTGTTTTCTATTGATGCTATAGTAAGAATCTACTGTTTTACCAAGTTGTGCTGGTATTTTATTGTAATTTATATCTCCTTTCTGCATTTTCTTATTATTTTACTGTTTCATATATATTATTTTTGTCAGTTTAGTTTTTTTTTTTACTTCTGTCATTTTGAGGAATGGAATGTTATAGAATTTTTTTAAAGTTTTCTTTTCGCGTTGTTTTGATGATTTATGTAGAGTTGTACGGGTTTACTTCGTTCATGTTCTTTTGAAGGTTAGTATGTTATGAAGAACGTTTATTTCCCTGCTATGTTGTATTACTAACTTATTCAGTTTTTCTTTCAAATTAAGTGTTTATGGGATGTAATAATTCTAAGGAATTTAACAAGTCTGTACGTGTACTATGTATGTATATTTATGTATGTTGGAGTGTGTGTGTGTTTGTTTGAGAGAGAGAGAGAGAGAGAGAGAGAGAGAGAGAGAGAGAGAGAGAGAGAGAGAGAGAGAGAGAGAGAGAGAGAGAGAGAGAGAGAGAGAGAGAGAGAGAGAGAGAAAGTCACACACCTTGTTAATCCCAACACTCACATACTACCAATAACTTCTTACGTCCAAAAATGAAGAAAGAAACACCTTACAGAGACAGTTATGAGACAATCAGATGTAAGGAAACACAACATCACATCAGGAAAGTTACAAGAGAAATCTGAACACGCAAGCATAATGGGGAGAGTACGGACAACAGGGAGGCAGGCGTCATCCTTCTTGAACAGTTATCAGGTGTAAGGTGGCAGGTAGATGCTCAACTTGCCTAATGGTGGTGGGTACCTAAGTAAAGCAAGCAGGCACTTACCTTAATGAACGCTGCACCTCTACCGCTCACATCCCCAGACCAGTTTACCTGTAATATGCTAATTGGTAGGGGAGCTGAGCTGATACCTGGACTGGGGACGAGAGGGACAGGGGAGAGGAAGGGTGATGTGAAGCAGAGAGGGATAAGGGGACAGGGAGAGATAAAGAGACATGAATGAGAGGGAAGGAGCAAAGGGAGACTGGGAATTGGGAGTGCGGGGAGAGGGAAAGGGTTAGTAAGGGGATGTTTGTGTGTGTGTGTGTGTGTGTGTGTGTGTGTGTGTGTGTGTGTGTGTGCAATCTTCCACTCACAAAGGGGGATAAATTAAGTCTAATCTATGCAGCAAAAAGTTCATTGCTCATAAAAGAAAAGTAACAATATAAAACTCTATTGATGCTTTGATAGATGTTATATGCCACGTTAAATTAAATGGTTGACTGGAAAGTGAAAATCTATAGTCGTTCTTCTTCGCAAATCAAAGTAATTTATATTCGTGGTCATTCAGAAACTAATAATCAATAGGAATCAAAGCAAAGGCCTTGCCAGTGTTTCTGAAAATTTATCTTCACTCAAGGAATTTTCTTTACACTGATACTGAAATTTCACGGGAGGGTAACGATGATAGTGGCAGTGGTGGTGATACCTATGGTGTAATGCGAAGAAGGAATAGGAGGTCGTAGAGAAGAAGGAGGAGGAGGAGGAGGAGGAGGAGGATAATGTACAAAGATTATTATTATTATTATTATTTTCATTATTTTTATTAATATTGTTATTATTATTATTATTATTATTATTATTATTATTATTATTATTATTATTATTATTATTATTATTATTATTATTATTATTATTATTATTATTATTATTATTATTATTATTATTATTATTATTATTATTATTATTATTATTATTATTATTATTATTATTATTATTATTATTATTATTATTATTATTATTATTATTATTATTATTATTATTATTATTATTATTATTATTATTAATATTATTATTATTATTATTATTATTATTATTATTATTATTATTATTATTAGTAGTAGTAGTAGTAGTAGTAGTAGTAGTAGTAGTAGTAGTAGTAGTAGTAGTAGTAGTAGTAGTAGTAGTAGTAGTAGTAGTAGTAGTAGTAGTAGTAGTAGTAGTAGTAGTAGTAGTAGTATCATTATTATTATTGTTGTTATTATTATTATTACTATGATCATTATCATGATGATATTAAAAGAAGAAGGTAAAGGAGAAAAAGAAGAAAAGAAGAAGAAAAAGAAGAAGAAGAAGAAGAAGAAGAAGAAGAAGAAGAAGAAGAAGAAGAAGAAGAAGAAGAAGGAAAAGAAGGAAACAAAAAAAAGAAAGGAGAGGCAATAAGTACGAGAAGAGGAAGTAGAAAGAGAAGTAAAGAAGGAAGAGGAAAAAGAAAAAAAATATTAAAAGGTAGAAATCACAAAAAGTAACACAAATTATTAACAAAAAAACAAATGTTAGAGAATGGAATACATAAACAACATGAGAGGTAGAATGCCACAGACGACACACAATCTTGATCAGTGTTGCGTCATCGCGTCACAACACTGCCGAACCTTTCTGTGCCACGTCAAGGGAATCTCGTTGTTTCTCCTCGCCTTGTCTGTTCTTACTGTTTCCTGCCATCAATCCTCCATTATGCTGTGGTTGGCTATGGAGGCCCGAGTGAGAGGCGTCATCAAAGCTGCCAACCGCCCCTGGAGACGCCTTGCCCTGATAGAATTCTGCCTTTTACTCCTCTTCCTCCTTCCTCGCCGTCTTCAGGAAATTGAAACATGTGATGGAACGCTTTTTTTTTTTTCATCATGCATGTCGTTGATGCAAATAGTGAAAACATGGTAAATAATACTGGTTGGTAATATGTACATGAAATTATATGTGAACGCCACTTATTTTGTGTGTGATGGGAGGGGGGGAGAATACTAAGGAAAAAACGTCCCGAAAACAGTGAACTTCAGAGTTTTTGTTAAGTGTGATTCCAAAACATACGAATCTGCTTAATTGTAGCTGTCCAAGATGAAATAATGTTTTTATATAGGTACAACAACAGCAATAATTCTACTACTACTACTACTACTACTACTACTACTACTACTACTACTACTACTACTAATAATAATAATAATAATAATAATGATGATAATAATAACAATAAACATTTCTTAAAGGTGAGAACACATACAAATAAGGTCACTGCAAGAAGCCAGCTCATTGACGTTCATTGCAGAGAAGACAATACGAGGCGCGGAACATGGCAGGCGAAGTATTGCACTTTTTGCTGCCAATTTGGTGCATTTTGCGTTTATGGAATAGGAATTATTTTTTTTTTCAAATTTTTTGAAACCATTGTGCACAGTATCATAACGTATTTTTACTTTAACATTGACGTTCATGACGCTCGTTCTCCTTTCTCCCCGTACAGGTAACATCATCTCCTGTTTTCCTTCTTTTCAGCTGGATTCCACGCACCTCCAGCCTTAGAGTGAGTACAATTTTTATTCATTTTTATTTGATTTTATCGTCTTTCTTTTGATGTTTCATAACACTACTGTAAAACCTTGAAAATTAGAATTTGTGGTATTAAGAAGCGGTTGTGCAAACAAACATCTTATTATTATTTGGTGTTTTTCTTTTTCTTTTATAATACAACTCACATATTACTGAACTGTGAACATGGTGTGACTTAGAACTGTAGAGGGCCTATGAACCTTCCTTTCCCGCGTCTCAGACCTAGAATACCAGATACAGGCGTATTATTTTGTTAAACTACTTATTTCCAGACCAGATAGAATACAATCTATCTCAAATAATTATATGTTAAGAATGAGTGAGAACGTGCCATGACACAGCACACAACCAACTTCTCTTAGATGTTTTTCTTCCGCAAGAGGAGTTTCTGCCAAGGCCAACAAAAATAGCGGAAAATACCCAGTGAAAAGATTACTCTCTGAAGAAAATAGTATGAAAACATATTCAAAACCACTTGGAGAAAATGTCATGAAGCTTCGTTCTTGAAAGAGTAAAGTCATGGCAGAAGAAAACTCAGAAGCAGTCAAGATGTTCCGGAGTTTACCAGTCCAAGGAATGAGCAAATGAGAATACTGATTAATTCTTGCTTTACGGAGCTGGAGAGAACAGGGATGATAGAAAGTAAAGAACACTGTCAAATTAACGATAACAAATAGGTAGAGAAGCAACCATGGGGATGAAGAGAAAGAAGCTGAAGACAGTCAGCAAAAGAAGAGGAACCAATGAAACCAAATGTTTTGAACTTACATGGTTGGTGTCATTAGGACGTGTTGATATTGAGAGATGATCTGTAATTTTCTGAGATAGTCTGTAATATACTAGAAGAGTTAGGGAAGCTGGAAGACACCTTCGTATTGCTGTGAAATCATGCTGGCATATAATAATTATAATAATGGTGGTGATGACGATACATAAGTGTGGAAAAGATGATACCTCATTATTTTATAACTGTATCATACAAATTCACAAACAATGAAAGTAAACAATCCTTACTGTTCGTGACACTCAAGCACTGGCATGAACCGGAAAAAAAACAACACGAGAGACTAAGGTCCGTGACATATCCACACGAACTCCTGTCCCATCCCTGGCTGATAAATAAGAACTCTGAAAACTATGAGCGATTGCGAATGTTCTTGACACGCTCGCACGTCGACTTCACGCTTCTGATGTGGTGACCAGTCCTACCTTAAGAGGAATAATAGTTGCTCATCACATCGTGTCTTCTTTTTGGTACGCTTCTATATACTAGGTCGACATTCTTCACAAGACAACATAATTATATACTATAATCTCCCTCACAAGGATTCCTTCCCATTTAAACCAAACTACATTGGTATTAAAAAAAATAAAAACTATTCTTGAAAAAATAAGAAAATATTAGTAAGCAGTAGATATGAATAGAGAAATTTTACAGAGATTAGCGTTATTTGAGTAGTAGGTGTTAAAGGTGTGACCTGGTGACGATGTGTACGAAAGAAAGTCAGGGAAAAATCGTTGTATATAAGATAGTATGACTTTGATTATATTAATTCGTTTATGTAATTTTCTTTTTTTTCTTTACGTTATAGCCTATAGCGCCTGTAGGTCTACTTGAAGAGTATGAGAAGCGCTGTTCAGTTTCCATCCATTAGCTGCGCAGGCAATTTTATTTATAGTGGTACCCATATTAGGGCCCATATCACCACCCAAGCGCATCTTTGGTGTAAGGCAATTACACCTCCATCTAAAACCTGACTTCTACATGAATGTGTAATGAAAGTTCGGTCTATAAGAGAAAACAACCTTTGATTTTTGCCTTACTAACATTTACAGCTCCGAGGTGGCATTCCAAGGTAAAGGTGATGCCACTCTGGTGTCGTGTGGAAAGGTTACGGTTGATTCAGAATATCTAGCTTTCTAACTTTGTGATAAGGTGGACATTAAATTGATATATGAAAGGCAATGTAAAATCACGTAATGTGGAGGAGGAAGAAACTTTTCTGCCACTGTTGTCATGTTGGTGTGGGAGTGTGAAAGAACGTTACTTTTCGTATATGGAGGAAGGTTACAAGTTTGTCTTCGCTTCATTAGCTTTTCTTTTAATGTGTATGAAATGAAGAATGAGGTAATGAGAAAGTTATGGATGTTGGGAAAATTTAGACAAGTACGAAATAACAGAAATTAAATAAAAATAAGAGGAAGAGGAAGAGAAAGCGGATGATGATGGTGATAATGATGAAAGAGAAGGAGGAAAATGAACAGAAGAAGGAGAAGAAATGCAACGAAATACAAAGAAAGAACAAACAGCAGCAGGCCTACTGATCCTTACTAAGCTGTTTGTGGAATACTCTTTCTGAACTAATTCTAGAGAAAATGAATAGCAAAGACGAAGGGTACTCCCCACTACCACTTCCTTCAGGCCAAGGCTGGCACGAAATAAGTAAAAGCCATAAAATATGGAAAAATGTATAAAAATTTTGATGAACGAGAAGAGAGTTAGGCGTCACTATCACTACAACTAAAAGTGTTGAGAAAGAATCGACTACCACCGCCAACCACTTCCAGGCAACTCAACCACATAAAGAATTAACCTGTGCAGAAGCGAGGTGAAATGTGTGATAAGGTTCCGTGCTGTATTTAAGTCTCTAGAAGTTAAAGATCTTGGTACACCAGACAATTATGTTTTGCTCTATATTATGATGTTAGTCGTATAAACTCAAGTAAGTATAAAGAAATACCATGGTAGAACAAGAACAGAAAAATACTGGAAGGAGTAAAAGCATGGTAAATCAATAAATACTTTGTAATACAGTGTTTAGAGACAACTACTGTGTACCACGAGACGATGCTGACCCATCCCTGAATTAAATCAACCTGCGAACACTGAAAATGTGACAGTTTGGGTCCTCTCCTATTGACATTAATCAAAGTATTACGATTTATTCATGATAGTAATATATATTCAGACGGAACACGAGCCTGATGTGTTTGAGATGTGGCATTTTGTTATCAAACAAACGACTGTTTAGGACAGAAAAGCTATGGCTTCAGGTAGATATACAACAATGTCATCTATCGATTTTCAGTCTTAAAGTAGGGGAAAAATACAAATATTGATGCATATCTTTTATAGTCATCTTTGCTTCTCGAAAAGGTGCACGAATTTAGAAAAGGTTGAAGAACACTAAACTATACCATGAGAAAAAAATACAGTAAAAGAGATAAGATGAAAATGACCAACATATCTATTGTTACGGAGGCTAAGAATAATACCAAGACTAATTAAGTAATTCAGAGATAACGAAACGAACGACGATCACGAGAGCTTCCACGATAACAGTGTGTATGATAAGATGTGATTCCAGATTCCTCGATAGCGCTCCGAGTTTCCAAGATAGCAATGCCATTCCAGTTTCCTCGATAGCGATGCAAGTTTCCAAAATGACGATGCCTTTCCATGATAAAGATGCCTTCCAGTTTCCAAGATAATAATGCGAGTTTCCACGATCAAGATGCAATTCCAGTTTCCACGGTAACGATGCGGGTTTCCACGATGTCGATGCGGTTCTAGTTCTCACGATGCGATTTCAAGACACAATATTGAAGTCCACTTGCCTACACAGGTACTGGGACGAACCCTTTCACCCCGTAAGGCTCCATCCCAGACCCTTGAGTGCGAGAGTGACGCTGCCACCTTCCTGCGCTGCAATTGAAGTTCACTTGCCTACACAGGTACTGGGATGAACCCTTTCACCCCGTAAGGGTCCACCCACACCCTTAGGTGCGAGGAGAGTGGTGTTGCCACCTCACTGCGACGCAATTGAAGTTCATTTGCCTACACAGGTACTGAGACGAACCCTTTCACCCCGTAAGAGTTCACCCCAGACCCGTGAGTGCGAGGAGAGTGACGCTGCCACCTTACTGCGCCTCACACGGGTAGCCATGAGCAATGACCCGCCACACACCACTCCCCAAACACTGTCAGTGAGTCCTTTTCACCCCGTAAAGGACCACTGGTATTGTCAGTGCCTGGTGCATGGCGCACAGCGTGCCCTCGTTCATGGCGAGTTGTTCAGCACGGTGTCATTATAAGCAGAGGTCCTGTACACACCACTCACCACCAGACTCTATGCAAGGAGCCCTTATCACCCCTTAAAGGCCCCTCACGGCATCATCTGGTGGACGGTAGACACGGCAGACTGCTTAAGGCGACGCCTTGCCTAGTGTGAGGCGCTGCAAGTTGACGACAATCAGTGAGCTTGAAGCCGCAAAGGAAAATGAGTCCACGTTAACAATGGGATTCCACGACAGGTTGCGATTCCAGTGTCCACGGTAAAGATGTGTTTGTCGAGGATAACGATCCGTTTATCGAGGCTAACGGTGCGGCGATGGCGATGGCGAAACGATTCAAAGTATTATTACCTACACAGGTACTGGGACGAAACTTTTCACCCAGAAAGGGTCAACCCCAGTCCCGTGGTTATGAGAGCAGTGACGATGCAACCTTGCAATGCCTCACACGGGTCGCCATGAGCAATGACCCGCCACACACCACTCCCCAAACACTGTCATGAAGTGAGTCCTTTTTACCTAACCTAACCTAACCTAACCTAACCTAACCTAACCTAACGTAAAGGACCACTGGTACTGTCAGTGCCTGGCTCATGGCGCACAGCGTGCCCTCGTTCATGGCGAGTTGTTCAGCCCGGTGTCATTATAAGCAGGGGACCCGTACACGCCACTCACCATCATATTCTATGCAAGGAGCCCTTATCACCCCTTTAGGGCCCCTCACGGCACCATCCGGTGAGTGGTAGACATTGATCTCTTGCTTATGGCGACCCTTGCCTAGTGTGATGCGCTGCAAGTGGACGACTAGTAGTGAAGCTTGAGGCCACCAAGGAAAAGCAGGACCTGCAGCCAGTTCCTGCCTTGGGCCCCAGGCCGGACCCGACAGCCACCTCCTTCCCCCGTGCGGCGCCCAAGGCCGTCACGGCCCTCAACAACTTTAGGCCGAAAGTTCTCAATCGTCGTTTTAATTTTGATTCGAATATAAAATCGTCGATGGTAAATGAAAAATAGCTTTGGTCTGAAAGTGTGCAAGAGTTAGCTGATTAATGAAACAAGGTGAGGCAGCTTTGCTCCGGAGTATTTAGTGTACTTTGCATGTTGCTGCCGTGAATGTGTACGTGTTTGTAGATAACTGGATGAAACAGTAGACCAATGGTAGTTGTGTAACTATTGGTGAACTTTTGAAAATTAGTTAATCTTCTGGATAGAGTGGATGAGTGCACACAGGTTTGCTTGTCTTATACATAAACTGCCACCTGTAGACATACTTTTTTCTATTTTATGCTCTTAGAAAAGGGCAAACTTAGTTTCCTTTATTTCTCCGATCACAATGACGTGTTTCAAATATAAGGAAACACTAGGAGAGGACCCAAACTCCCGTTGAAGTTGCCAGATTCAAAAGATATCGTAATATTTCACAGAAAAGATGGTCAACTACACATCGTAAATTTTTTGGATATTCTTCTGTCACATAAAGAGATATCAAGCTAGGTAAAGTATTTTCAAACATGTATCTACGACAAAAAACGCTATAATAATAGAGATAGGTTATAAGTATGCATTGTGTTTTTTATATACCATCTTGCTCTATTTCTAGGACAAAAATTGCTTCTTCCTCAAATGATAACTCGAAGTTAGTATGATATTTCTCTCTTAGGTTAGTAAGTAGACTACAAGACACCATGAACATATGAAACCCCGCAAATGAGTTTATTTTCATAACTTAGAAATCAAAGTCTGATAATGAGATTGTTTATTGTCAACCAAACCGTTCTTTTTTTTTTTTTTTTTACGGTAAGGCCTATAGCGCCTGTAGGCAAACTTGAAGAGTGTATGGGAAGCGCTGTTCAGCTTCCGCCCATTAGTGGCGCAGGCAATTTTATTTATAGTGGTACCCATATTAGGGCCCATATCACCGCCCAAGCTCATCTTGAGTGTAATCACCTAGAACCTGGGTATCATGGTGACATGTAGGTAACTTTAAACCACTCGACAAATGGCAAAGTGTTTTAAGGCTGTACGTGGTGGGATTCGAACCTACGCGTGGACGTCTGCCCAATCCCACGCTCACCACCTTATCCACTATGCCACTGCCTCCCTGCATAGACGTCTTCAGTGTCATAGAGACCTAATGATATTAGCTCATGGACAATGGCCATCCTGACATAAGAAGATTTCCAGGGGTACTTAGATGGCTGATCTAATAAAATCTTTTGCAGTACCATTGCATATTGAGTTCCATGTTCCATGTGATAATACTGGGTAGATGATCTTATAACTCAGAGGGTTCTGAACGATAAGAAGGCTGAGAACCCCTGCGCTATTAGGACTTTGAGATCTTTTCTTTGTTTACTGTGAGAAGTTGTCGGCCATTCATCAAATACTGGAATAGGAGGAGAACGCAAACAGGAACA
>NC_059279.1:12682814-12685314 GCF_017591435.1 Portunus trituberculatus | reverse complement strand
CGCGCTCACTCTGCTTTCTGGACGCCTTACTTTTGTTTTCTTGTTTTTTGCCTCTGTTTTTTTCTTTGGGTAAAGTCCATTACGAAAAGACAGTCTGTGTGTGTTGTTGTCTGTGGGGTTGTAGGTTTCTGTGGGCTTGTATATTTTTATTGTTTGTTTGTGTGTTTGTGCGTGTGTGTGTGTGTGTGTGTGTGTGTGTGTGTTTCACTGTTTGTTTGATCTGCTGCAGTCTCTGACGAGACAGCCAGACGTTACTCTACGGAACGAGCTCAGAGCTCATTATTTCCGATCTTGGGATAGGCCTGAGACCAGGCACACACCACACACCGGGACAACAAGATCACAACTCCTCGATTTACATCCCGTACCTACTCACTGCTAGGTGAACAGGGGCTACACGTGAAAGGAGACACCCAAATATCTCCACCCGGCCGGGGAATCGAACCCCGGTCCTCTGGCTTGTGAAGCCAGCGCTCTAACCACTGAGCTACCGGGTGTGTGTGTGTGTGTGTGTGTGTGTGTTTGATGTCAGATAAGTTGTATTTGTATGTATTTAATCATTGATTTGTCTACATATTTATCTGTTAATTCATCTTTTTTTTTTTTAATATAACGTTACGTTATTCTTCTTAAAACAAGAACGTCATCAGCAGCATGAGCAGCAACCACAACAACAACAACAACAACAACAACAACACAACAACAACAACAACAACAACAACAACAACAACAACAACAACAACAACAACAACAACAACAACAACAACAACAACAACAACAACAACAACAACCACAATAACAACAACATCAACAACAAAACTACCACTACTATTACTATCACTACTACTACCACTACTACTGCTACTATTACTACTACTTCTTCTACTATTACGAATACCTACGTACTACTATCACTATTCCTACCGATACTATCACTTCTTTTTTATTTTGGCCTCGTGTGTGTGTGTGTGTGTGTGTGTGTGTGTGTGTGTGTGTGTGTGTGTGTGTGTGTGCGTTCCATGTAGGGTAGATAAAAGCACATGAGGCGGGCCGCATGATTAGCCTCGTTGCAACATTCTCTTGGTACATGTTGACCAATCATTTGTTTGTGTTAATGGGAAACCAACCCTCTGAAACCACACCCCTCTGGACTCTCTCTATCTATCTAACTCACCATATACTCGTATCTATCTTTCCCAGTAGTCATTATTCTACATGTCTGCTTTTTTTTTTTTTTGCCTGTCTATTTATCTGCTTGTCAGTCTGCATGCTTATTCTTTTATTCTTGCCTTTGTATCTCTCGTTCTGCCTGTCTCTATCTAAATGTCTGTTTTTATGTGTGTCTATTTATTGTTCTTGTCGTATTTTCTACATACTTATTTTTCTTTTATTGTTTTTCTGTCTTCCTTTCCGTGTGCTTTATTTTCTTTATTAATGTTTTTTTCTATTTTCTAGCATATTATTCTGAAATACTTTAACCGTTTGTATTTAGCTTTCAGTGTCTATTTGCACCCATACATGTCTAGTAGTGTTTTTTTCTTTTCTGTTTACTGTTATATCTATTTTTTGTTTATATTTCTACTTCTTTGTTTCTCTTTTACCTGCCCTCTTCTTCTGTCTAAGACCATCCCTAATCATTTGCTCTACATCTACGTATACATCTGTTGGCCTGCATTTCTGTTGTCAGTTGTTCTCTATGCTCGTCTGTCTATCTTTCTGTTTGTCTGTAAAAGTTTCTACCTGTCTGGTATTGTCTTTGTGTTCATGCATGCCTGCTTGTCTGTTGAGTATTTGTAAGGCTATCATTCTGCTAGACTGTCTCTGCTTCTGATTGTCGATATCTTTCTGTATGCCAGTTTGTACCTCTTTATACCTTCCTGCCTACCTTCCTGTTGATTGCCTGTCTCTGTGCGTGTCAGTGTATTATGTAGTTTATATGTTAATGTGAGGATCAGTGGTCCCGCGTATCATGTGCATGCTTTTAATTACGTAGTTTGGATGACACACCTTTAATACATGAGTGTTTGATATTCACGATAGTATAGCCATATCAAAGCATAAAGAATTTCAAGTACTTCAGGAGCGCATAGGTGAGTGTGTCTAGCTGTGTAGGATTACGTGTGATTTTTATGTAAGATGGCCAAACATTATCCTTGCATGGCTGTTTGTAAGTAATGGCCCCAAGAGAGGATGAGATTGTCATGCTTCTATGTTGGACAGTCTTATTACGCTCTTAATCATGTAGAATGGCACGTTAATTGTATTGCAAGACGATAGCGTGTTGATATTCCTTCTTGTTAAGTACTAAGATATGTGGTAAAAACATTAACCATATTACGGGAAAAGGAACGCTGTTTCAAAATTGTAAAGGTATCTGGTTGAAGACATCGTAAGTAATAAGCGTAAGCGAGAGTTCGTACTGTTAAATCAGATGCCAATAAATAACTTGAGCTGTTTATGAGCAGAATAGTTACAAGTGTGAGATTGGAACAACTTTTGC
>NC_059279.1:12635314-12677814 GCF_017591435.1 Portunus trituberculatus | reverse complement strand
CGATTTTTCTTGTAGCTATTATTTTTTCCTTTCTTTAGTTTATATTTATTCACTTTTAACTCTCTCTCTCTCTGTTCTCTCTTCTCTCTCTCTCTCTCTCTCTCTCTCTCTCTCTCTCTCTCTCTCTCTCTCTCTCTCTCTCTCTCTCTCTCTCTCTCTCTCTCTCTCTCTCTCTCTCTCTCTCTCTCTCTCTCTCTCTCTCTCTCTCTCTCTCTCTCTCTCGCTAAACATATAGTATGTACATTAAAATCTCGTGAAGTCAAATAGTTGACTTGATATTCCAACAGTATAGGGTATAACTTACTCTTTTTTTCATGCTGTAACTTTTTTCGCGTATACTAAAGTTAGAATTGAGGACGTTATTGTAGAGAAGTGGAATCAAGCTAGAAATGAGCTTCACATCTGTTTCTGTGCATGATATATTTCACTGTAATCCTTGCTATCCTCGTTTCCCTTGTCTTGTACACCTTGATCATGTCACTGTGTTTTGCCCCACGACTGGTGTTCTTCCGTCCAGTTACAAGGATTTGTTTAATCTCTAAACCTACAAAAATATTACGTTAAGTCCTGGCGTCGTTCTACTTCCAGTCACGGTTGAAGAGTTATTAACAGGGGAACGAATTGGACGTTGTAGAATTTATGGTATGTTTTAAGGTATGAATACAATAAATAGATAAGTAAAACGCTGACACGCCGTCACTTACTGGATTTGAGGATAAACTACAGACATGGACTCTGAACTCTAAAACTTTTTGTATCCTAATAAAGTGGGCGGGTGATTTATGCCAGTCATTTCTGAGATTATATCGAGCGGCTCAATACGTTCTTGATCACGTTAATACCTCGGTGCCAAGACTTGATGGATGCGAGAGAAGGTTCTTAGCGTTTATGAGATGCGTCCCTCTGGCGGCCATAAACTGAAAAAATAATGATCCTGAAACACAAAGCACATACTGGAACGCTTTTGTATACCTATGTTTGATCTTTGTACAATGAACAACATGTTAGAATATATTATACAGTTCTTAATCATAAAAAGATATTCATCATCAAACTAAGATATAAAAAGAATTCATCCGACCTCAGAGTTTTATCAATATAATACAGTCCCACATCATATTGAATTACGACCCTCTTTTAGGTCTTTTAAAAATCTATTTGAAAAACATATCATAACTCAATACTCCACACAGCTTCTGTGGCTTCACTCTTACTATCATTATTCTTACCATCTTTTTATTATTATATATTCTTTGTACACATATACAGGCAAGTAATCAGCAATCTTACAAGTGCATAATGTATTGCGAACTTTTACCGTTGGCATTTTTTGTATAAAGCTGGTTAGGTTTTGTATCATATATAAGTATAATTGTGTATGTATGTGCATGATCAAGTATGTAGAATCTTCAAAATTCTATAACAAATTCATGATATACAAAATACTGCTCAAAAGACCTTAAATGGGCTGCCTCTCCTCTTGTATTAATATTTCTTTAAAATGTAACACATATAGCATAATAAAATGTTTCAAATATTTCAAATTTACTAGTACTTCAACGTTTTAGAATGTTATGCAGTAGCCTTGAATATAATTTAAATTAATACGTAAAGAAAGAAGCTGAAGATAGAAGAACAGAAACAATAAGAATACAACGTCTGGGTAATATAAGCAAAATTTGCTGGAAACTTTAACAGGCTTAGATAAACTCAAGTGCTTATCCTCTGTCATCTCAGAATATTCGTAATTCATGACGAAAGAAGGACAAAATAAATAATAAAGGAAAAAGAAAAAGAACAAGAACAACTACCACCACCACCACCACCACCACCACGAACAACAACAACAACAACAAAAACAACTTCTACTACTACTACTACTACAACTACTACTACTACTACTACTACTACTACTACTACTACTACTAGTAGTAGTAGTAGTAGTAGTAGTAGTAGCTGCTACTACTACTACTACTATTACTGTTGTTACTACTACTTCTACTAATAATAATACTAATACTAATACTAATACTAATACTAATACTAATACTAATACTATACTACTATTACCACTAAGACAGCTACTATTACTAATACAAGAGGAAGAAAAGAAGAACAGCAGTATCAACAACAACAGTAACAGAAGCAACAACAATGAAAACAACAAAGGCAAGAACAAGAAAAGGTTGTTTCTTTATGTTGTAACCAGCAAAATGTATACAGAATTATCATCTTTTAGACCTACCAGTATTATACTGATTCCATAGCATTGATACGTTTCAGTGATAAACAACTTGCAATTCAGAAACGATGAAGCAATAAAAACAAGAAGGCTGTGGGTAAGGGTAGGTTCCCTGGAGGAGGTCTGTAGAAAGCCAGACACCCATCTGTCAGCGAGGCCACACTTACTACCTTCGTCTGACGCGTCATTAGTGGGCTCCCTTCCCATCACCCTCGCTATCAACACTATATTTTTTCACGCACTACTACTACTACTACTACTACTACTACTACTGAAACTGTTGAAATATTAGAAGAATACAAATATTTAGGAACGATTATAGACAATAAATTCAAATTTTCCTCTCACATAGATAGAATATATAAAAAGACAAATTCAAGAATGTTTTTCGTTAGAAAACTTTGTAAATTCAATGTAAGTAGTAAAATAATGGATTTGTTCTATAGTTGTAGTATATTACAATCAGTTTTTTTTTTCATTTGCTATATGTTGTTGGTACGGAAATAGTACTCTGGAATCTAAAGGTAAATTGAGCAAGATAAAGAAATGTAACCGATTAAATGTTAAAAATGCCAAACCACTGTTAGAACTGTATAAACGAGCGGTTATTCAGAGGAGCAACATCATAATAAATGATCCCAGTCAACCAGTGCACTCGTGTTACAAAATGTTACCATCTGGCAAAAGGTGGAGATCTGTGCAGGGCCGAACATCTCCATATGTATGTTCCATCTAGTCTTAGGATAATAAATGAAATTAACTGCTGAAAGAAGGCGGCACACAGGAATGTCAGCAATGTTTTAATGTTTTAATATTTTGATGTTTTAATGTTATATGTTTTAGGTAATGCATGATTAAGAATTGTATAGATATAACTGATAGTGTTAATACCTCTTAAACTCTTATATTTCACTTTTTTTATACTTTGGCAAGCACAAGACAAATTCTCTGTAAGAGCAATAAAGTTTTATTATCATTCTCATTATTATTAATATTATTATTATTATTATTATTATTATTATTATTATTATTATTATTATTATTATTATTTGCTACTACTACTACTACTACTACTACTACTACTACTACTACTACTACTACTACTACTACTACTACTACTACTACTACTACTACTATTACAATTACTGTTACTACTACTAAGGACGTGGTGTTGTAAGTTTGTCCGTCAGACCTTGAAGGAAAGCAGTTTTAGGGTTTCTGTTGTCGTAGAAACTTTAATGTGTTCAGGAATCGATGATGTATAGGAGAGGGAGAAGATAAGGGAGGAGGAGGAGGATAAGGAGAAGGAGAAGAGGAATCCTTAAATAAGAAATCCACTATTAAATTCTTGAATAGTGAAAATAAATTAAATGAAGACCCAATTGTGATTGGCAATAATATTAACGAATTTTTTTCAACAACTGATAATCAACTTGCAGAGGAATTACCATCATGTGTAGTGTCTCCCATGTATAATTTGAACAACTTAAATAGGCAGTACCCTGACTTTTCTCCTCCATTAACTACATCACTGGAGATTTCTTCAATAATTAATGATTCAAACGATTCTTCACCTGCTTTCGATTACCTAAAATTGATTGATTTATCATTTATTATGGGAACTTTCCCAGACAGACTAAAAATTGCCAGGACAATACCTGTATTCAAAGGAGGAGAGTAAGATGAAGTCACAGACTATCGCCCAATTTTCTATTTCCAAATTAGTTAAAATTAAAATAATTAAAAAATATATAGCATTGTATGTCAAACAAACTTTTAGAAATCTTAAAGGTCAACGAAATTTTGATTAATGGTCAATTTGGGTTTTGTAAATATTCTTCCTTCTCCCCAAATAGTTGTTATTCAACTTATAGAAAAAATTTTGCAAGATCTTGGAAATGGTAAATTTACTGATAGTATTTCCTTAGATTAAAGAATGCTCTTGACACCTTGGATCAAGATATCTTTTTAAACAAATTACAATACAATGAAATAAGAAATGTATGCAACAGGTAGTTAACAACTTATTTATCAAATTGAAATCAATGCACTATAATTAGTAATTCAGTTTCTGATTTTGGAAATATGATCACTGGAGTTTCCACAAGACTCAGCATTAGGATCTTTATTACTTGGTTAATTTCAAACAAACTATCCTTAAACACTGACAAATTTAAATATATATGTTTTTCAGTTATAAAATTATTACAAACGATATTGAAAGAAATAGTTACATTTGAGAGAAATTGTCTGTAATGAAGTAACTTGGTATATATATATATATATATATATATATATATATATATATATATATATATATATATATATATATATATATATATATATATATATATATATATATATATATATATATATATATATATATATATATATATATATATATATATATCATATATTTATTTTACAGTGGAAAGACAACATAAACTACATTACGAGTAAAATCTCTAAATCTAACGGCATTACTCACAAAATTAAGCACCTACTACCTAAAGAAACCCCAATTACATTATATTATGCACTTATCTATCCATATATTCAGTACCTTTGTTTGTGGGATGACATTTAATTAACAAAACTCTTAAACCATTACTTATTAGGCAAAAGAGATTTATTCTGATGATAAATGGTGCAGGATATTATGACGATACGGACCCATTATTTAATATTATATTATGTAATATTTACATTAAATATTATATTATCAATGGCATATTCAAAGTGTATGATATTTATTACCTAGTTAGTTACAGGCAGATTTTTTTTTATTTTCGCTTACAGAGCACACATTAGACCTCCATTTCCACGATTACAGGCACAACGGCGATTTGGGATGTACTGCAGTTGCATGAAATGGATGGCCTTACCTTATATCATCAAACAACTAAACAACAAAACCATTTATAGAATTAAAGCTAAACAGTATATTATGAAAAGCTATCTTCCATAATAGGAAATAACCTAACAATACTCTCTCTCTCTCTCTCTCTCTCTCTCTCTCTCTCTCTCTCTCTCTCTCTCTCTCTCTCTCTCTCTCTCTCTCTCTCTCTCTCTCTCTCTGTGTGTGTGTGTGTGTGTGTGTGTGTGTGTGTGTGTGTGTGTGTGTGTGTGTGTGTGTGTGTGTGTGTGTGTGTGCAATATTTTGATATAGTATCGTATTGACTTTCTTCAGTTAGTAAATGTTTGAAAATCGTTTATACTAATGTATGATTAAATCAGTATTTGTAAAAAAAAAAAAAAACATATATGACTAATATCTGTGTATGTTGGTCTGGAATATGATTATAGGAATGTTAGTGTGTGTTGTTGTTCTGCGTGTATATGAGAACCTAAGTGTTTGAGTATCGTTCTGATATGTGTGTACCTGAAATATGAATGTGTTGTACTGAAACATAAGTGGTGATGTGACACACTCTGGTATGTGAGAACCTTTAGTGCATTTCTAATTGTGTTTTACGGCTGAATAAGAAAAAAAAATCACAGCATCATACGGCCTGTAAAAAATACCTTCACTTCACGGACCCAGCCATTGTCAATAATTATTTTAATAATATATACCTTTGCTTTTGTCATGCCAAATAAACAAACGAATATGAATTTGAATTTGAAGGAAAAAAGGAAGAGGAGTAACTGGAATACTAGTATGAGTATTAGTAGGAAGGAAGTGATTAGAACGTAGTTTTGTTGCGAAACGAGAGAGAGAGAGAGAGAGAGAGAGAGAGAGAGAGAGAGAGAGAGAGAGAGAGAGAGAGAGAGAGAGAGAGATTCCATAAACAGTTTGCAGGACAATAATCTTATATGACAATTAAAGTATTATAACACGTACAGTGACAATGATCTCATCCAATTGAGCTAATGGGAAGTGAAGGGAAAGGTGCAATAAAGTCAACCAGGAAACAAACATAATGAAGCAATGAAAGGGAGTCGAGGCAACTTTATTTACCGTGTCGTCTGTAACTTCCCTTTCTCGTTTTCCTGTCGAGCTGCGAAGACTCGTGCGGAAAGGAAGTCTCAGGTCAATTTCGTGACTTTTTTCCCTCCACCTTTTCCTCTTTTCCTCCTCCTCCTCTTCTTCCGAACTTTCCTCATCCTTTTCCTTCTTTTCTTCTTTCTCTTCCTCTCCTTCCTCTTTTTTATCCTTTTCCTCCTTTTTTCCTCCTCCTCCTCCTCCTCCTCCTCCTCCTCCTCCTCTCCTCCTCCTCCTCCTTCTCCTCCCTCTCCTCTTCCTCCTCCTCCTCCTCCTCCTCCTTCTCCTTTTCCTCGCCCTTTTTCTCCTCCTTCTCCTCCTCCTCCTCCTTCAGGTAAAGAACAGCAACACCAACTAAAGCTCTTATTCCATAGAAAAAGAAGAAACAAAAAGGAAACACAGTACTCTAGTTATTTTGTTTTATTTGTTTTTGTTTTTCCTTTTTATTTATTTTTTTGTCCGATCTGCAACTTTTTATATGTAGCAGATTCAATAACAGTAATGGAAGGTCGTTTGGGTGAACTCACTCCCAGGGCTCGCGTTCCTACACCCTCTTTTCTGTACCAATTGAAGCTTTTTTTTTCCTTTCAATCTTTTTTGGGGAATCACTACAGTTTCTCTCTCTCTCTCTCTCTCTCTCTCTCTCTCTCTCTCTCTCTCTCTCTCTCTCTCTCTCTCTCTCTCTCTCTCTCTCTCTCTCTCTCTCTCTCAGAGGGTACACCCGTGTTTACATAACGATCAAAGAGCTTCTACATTTTCTCGGGATACCACAGGTGCCACAGGTTGTCTACAGACCCTTGACAACCAAAGCAAGTTCCCCAAGGGCACAGTGTATCAGCTAGGCATGGTGTTAGAAGAATATAAGTTTCAACCTCCCTCTACCGGTTGTGCAGTAGTGTCTTGAAGCATCACAGCAACCCCACAGCTCGGAGATGTATTGTTTATTGGTAAATAGCAATGTATGCTGCTTTGTTATATACATCATTATAGGAGCATTTGTCACTCTCTCTCCCTTTGGAAGGACATTATAATGTTATAGGTAGCAGTGATGTTAGATTAAGAAAGTAATATAAACAGCAATGGTTTACTAAAAATACGGTGTTAATAACGAGCAACGAAAGCAAGTTTCCGTGGGATACATGCGATTCTGTATTGATGCCTTCTGCTTTTGATGTGCTGGCTGCCATACGGACTTCCTGTGTGTGCTGTCAACGATAATGGAGTATTCCTGATTAACTTTGTCCAGGCAGCCTCTGTATATGCATACCAATGTCATCTAACTCATTAAAGTTACGGTAGTTTAGTTTAGTTTAGTTTAGCTTTGTTTTTGGTTGTATTGAATGTAATAATAGGTACCTTATTTATGTCACATTTGTTACACTGACATTTTGTAAGTTTTTGCATTATCATAATTGAATTATAATATTATTATACAAGAAGTTTTTTCATTATTATATGATTACGTACGGTGACCGCAGCATAGAAAGGAGAGATAGCCTCCCGCCTCATGACATGGTGTTGCAGTTTGTTTGCGAGATATGAGTATGCAGGAGCATACTCATATCTCCTCTTGACTGTATGATCGATTCATTCTGTAACAACAAGACCATAAGGCACTTTTCTCTGACCCAGCTGCAGACTATACTTGTCTTCTTAATGTCCTTTTCTTTATTACAGGTATTGTGTTAGATACTAGTTGTTTTCTATTTTCCTGTTATTGTTGCATTATTACTGGTTTTATCATTTCCAGTTCACTACTACTACTTTTACAAGAGAGAGAGAGAGAGAGAGAGAGAGAGAGAGAGAGAGAGAGAGAGAGAGAGAGAGAGAGAGAGAGAGTTGGGGGTTAGGTGGAGGCTATAGAAGTCCTCCAGTACTGTGCTTCACTCTGACTCCATTCCCTCGAGGACACACTGAATAAAAGTTTCATAAATTATTCCTTCTTCTTATTGTCAGTCTAGAGAAGGGGGAAGGGGAGGGAGGAGGAGGAGGAGAAAAAGGGAACCGGAGGAGGAGAAGGAGGAGGAGGAGGAGGAGGAGGAGGAGGAGGAGGAAAGAGGTGAATAAGTTGGACGAGAAAGAGAAGATGAAGAGGAGTACCAAGGAAGAGGAGAATGTGTTAGGAGAGTATGGGGGAAGAGGACGTATAAAAGAGGCAGGAAGAAGAGAAAGAGGAGGGTGAGAATGAAAAGTGGATGTTTAATAGAAGAGGTGGAGATAATGAGAAAATGTAGACAGGTAAAAAAATTAGCTCAGGTTGTGAAAGTTGTTATAATTTTACAGAAGCAGGTTACTAGACGAATGAGAAAGAATAACGAGTAATCAAATATCCAGTGTCTCTTTAACCTTTCTCTTTCACAATATCATTTTTGTCAATTCTCTCTTTACATTCTCTCCCCAGTCTATAAACACTAGTAAACGCAAAATTTATCCTGACCTTTCTGTCTCAATAGTTCTACCATCCTTTTCTATTCTCATTCTTCTTTTTTTTTTTTTTTTTCTCCTGACCACCACGAAATACTTATCTCTTCGTCCTCTTCCTCGACCACATGAAGCTACCCGTCTGGTGGTGTCATCCTCACTCTTCTCTCTCGTGACATCTGCACCATTAGGTAATTTGCCTCCACTTGTCTCTGCCACTCGATGGGAGATTCGTGGGGACTGCGATGTGTTGGATGGGAACAACTAGCAGGGCTGCGTGAGTAGGTTGGTGATCCTGCCTGCACGATTTTGTGTAAAGTGAATATTTTTTTTCTTTTTCTCGTTTGGATTTTGTCATTTTTTTTGTGTGTTTTTCTTTAGCATTATTTCGTTTTGGTTGGAATGGAGTTTAGTGTAAATTTATTGTTTTATTGCTTTATGATCTGTGTAGCTTAGTTGACTTGTTTTCTGGGCTTTGTGCTTTGAGTATCTAATGGAAGGTTAGTGTCGGCATGGGCTTTTCAATCTTTCTGAAAATTGATGTTTCTTATGGACTTATCTATTTTTATTTATTTTTTCAGGGAAAGTTGATTTTAAGTTCTTTTTACCATATTTTATTTAATTATTTTATTTGCTTTGTGCTGTAGTGATAGTTTCCGCTTACAAAAGTTATATATTGTGAAAACTTAAGAGTTTATCTTATTGTTAATGAAGTTTATTCTTGTGAACAAAAATGTAAGTTTTCAATATTTTTATGAATAGGATTTTTTTTATTGGTAATATTCAATGAACACCTGTATCAAATAGTTTGTAATATATATTTTTTGTCAATAAACTACTACTACTACTGCTGTGTGTGTGTGTGTGTGTGTGTGTGTGTGTGTGTGTGTGTGTGTGTGTGTGTGTGTGTGTGTGTGTGTCCATGTCAGTCAGTCAGTCAGTATCTCTCTCTCTCTCTCTCTCTCTCTCTCTCTCTCTCTCTCTCTCTCTCTCTCTCTCTCTCTCTCTCTGCTCCACCTTCCTGCCTCTCTCACTGTCTCGGCAGGAATGTTGCCTGGTAGGTACTCATCATTTATTCATCAGTTATGCAATACAACATGAGTATAAAACATTTGTCACTTCTCTTTACGAGTATGGAAGTATTGAACAGCAGAAGTAGTAGTACTGTCACCCGGGAGTCTCCGTTAATAGCCTTGCCTTGATTGGGTACTTTAGCTATCGAGGAGTCACTTTTATGTTCTTATTTATTCATCCACTTAGGTATGTATGTAATGTACTCTCTCTCCTGACTTTCTATTGACGAGTTTGTTTGCTTATTTAACTATTTACTTATTCATTTGCTCCTATTCTTACGCATTTATTTATTATGTATGTCCATATCTGTCAACCTGCCTTTATATCTATTTATGTAATTACGTATCTATCTATCTACCTGTGTGTGATTTTGTCTTTCAACATATCTATCTGTCTATCTGCCTAACAGTTTGTCTATCTATCTATTCTTCCGTATATAGAAGAGTGTATCTCTATTTTTCTTTATCTCTCTTTTTGTTTGCCCACAGCTATACTTTTTCTTGCCATGTACTTATGCGTTTATTTGTGTGTATGTGTGTGTCTGTGTAATAATAATAATAATAATAAACGGTTTATTAGTTAGGCAATGTGTGTGTGTGTGTGTGTGTGTGTGTGTGTGTGTGTGTGTGTGTGTGTGTGTGTGTGTGTGTGTGTGTGTGTATTTATCAGTATACATTTCTTTTTACTTATTTTCTAATCCATTCATATATTAATAACAGTAGCGCAACTCCATCACCTTTATTTATGCATCTATCCTTGTATTATATGTGTAGGTCCGAATATGTATGAGTATGTATGTAGGTACGCATCTAATCAATATATGTTTTTCGCCTGTCCGTATCTATATAAATATCACCCAGCCCTCGAGACTCCACCCACGCAGACCCGCGAAAAGCAACAACAAACAGTCATTACAAGAGCAAAGCACCTCTGAGTCCATTCCCAGTGTATTTGTTATCCCCTTCCTTGAGTGGTTCGTGTACCCGGCATCGCTATTACGCTCCATGTGTCTCATTGTGGCGACGTGGCATGAAGTGTAATGTGCAATGTGAGTCTCACGTTACAGGTGGACGGGAAGACATAAATAACGTACCGCACGTCAATACTGAACTTCGATTTGATGTGTAGAGAGCAGTAAAAATGATGGAGGGAAGAAAAATTGTATAGTATAAGTACCGCCGAAGCATATGTGTGTACGGAGAGATGGAGGAAGAAAAGCAACATTTCTGACGAGAAAGAAGATGGAACAAAAACATGTATTCATGAAAGTGAAATAAGAAAAAAAAAAAAAAATTCGTAAAGAGATGAGAGGAAAAAAGACATATTTAATGATATTTTCATGAAGGAAATAAAAACATACACTCCTGAAGGGAAAAAAGAGGGAAAACAACATTGATTCATGAAGAGGGTAGAGGAGAAAAGCAATATACGTTCATGAAGAGAAGCAAGGAGAAAAAAATCACATAACGTTCATGTCAACACCGAGCTTCGATTTCACATAAAGGACAATAAAGGTGAATGAAGGATGAAAAATTACCTAAACCAACCTAAGTCAATAAAAATGAAGGAAAGGAAAAATAAGTCAGCCAACAAGCAAGACACACCCATGTCAACACCTTCAACATAACACGTAGCTGACCAAAAAGAAAATATAGAAGAGAAAGAGAAGAGATATTGAAACCAGGGCAAAAATAAAGGTCAACTCAATTCAACGCATACGAAACATGCCCTGAAAAATAGGAAAAGAAAGAAAAGAATCAGAAAACCTAGTTCAAACTCTCGATCTCTCGTTGCTGTGTTTGTAAGCCAAGGTGTCAGAGTGTGGTGGGAGGAAAGAGGGCGTCCAGAAGGGCCTATTTGCCATCCCTCGCCTACGGCCTCCCTGCCGTGCCATCAAGGTGTCAAGGGCGCTGTTCACGTTATTGGAGCGTCTCTGAACGCCCCCTCGCGACCACCCAGCCCGACCATCGAGGCATCGCTGCTCTTGGGGAAAAACGTGCCGCACCTGCCGTTATGCTGCAGCGGAAAGTGGCGCGGAACACCTGCGCTGGCTGCTGATGGTGTGTCACGGCAGGTATTGTGTTGCATCCACGCGTATCAAGGTTTAAGTTGTTTTTGGGTGTGTATAAGTAGAGCGGGTTTCGTTTATCTTCCTCCCACACGTCGCACACCACCTGAACTTTGACTTCATCTCAGTAAACAATGATATTTGATTTCACTACCACCACTACCACCACCATCACCACTAACTCCACCACCATCATCAGAGAGAGAGAGAGAGAGAGAGAGAGAGAGAGAGAGAGAGAGAGAGAGTGGGGATGAAGCAGGGATTGAGATGTAATGATCTCGCCCACGATTGTGATGACTTCACGATGTCTTTCAGGAAACAATGGTTCGTCTTCCTCGAGGGGAGAGAGAGAGAGAGAGAGAGAGAGAGAGAGAGAGAGAGAGAGAGAGAGAGAGAGAGAGAAAGAAAGAGTTATATTTTCCACTGCACATTTCATACACAATCTTTTCAATATTTGACAACGTTAGCAGTTTTGTCTGTATATTCTTTATAACTTTTCTATTGAATGCACATCGAACAAGAGAAAGGCGTAGTGAAAACTGAAACTGTATATTTGTTTGGGTAAACATAAAGGGAAATTAGTAAAAAAATCGAGGATAAACATTGTGATAAATTTATTCTTGTCATTTGAAGAGGATTACAAAATTTTACTTTTTTTATGTACCAGATTTTAAAGTGAATCCATGTTTCAAATTATTTTGCACTTATGATTATTTTATTAATGACGAAAGCAGGTTGATAGAGAGAGAGAGAGAGAGAGAGAGAGAGAGAGAGAGAGAGAGAGAGAGAGAGAGAAAAAAAAATAATATCCTCAAAACTAGATGAAAAAATATAGATGTGTAATAAGGTTGAATTAATTTCATAGATATAAGTTGCATCACATATTCAATGATGCCTCGCTGGAAATATTTATGAGAGCACCTTGAAGAACCCTGACCGAATAAATCACCAACAGTGTGAAAAACTGGCTTATATTTGATGTATATTGAATTACGGTGGCTGAAACGCACGGTTGTTCTTTCTATTATTCATATTCTCTCTCTCTCTCTCTCTCTCTCTCTCTCTCTCTCTCTCTCTCTCTCTCTCTCTCTCTCATCCATCAAGTACCGTCGTCATATCTTCGTTCTTTCACTCACTTTTCCACCCACCATTACAATTATTATCCCTACTTTTTCTCCTCCTCCATCTCTTTTCTCCCTCCTCCTCCTCCTCCTCCTTCTCCTCCTCCTTCTCCTCCTCTTCTTCCTCCTCCTCCTCCTCCTCAAAACTCCAACTCTGCTCTTTAACTTGTGGCTTCTGCTTTTAGGCCCCAAATTGACGAGTTGGTAAGTCTTCTACTCCTCCTCCCCCACCTCCTCTTCCTCCTCCTCCTCCTCCTCCTCCTCCTCCTCCTCCTCCTCTCTCTTTTCCTCCATTTAGTCCGTCTCTACTTTCCTCCAGTTTGGGATAACACAATTTGTCTCCTGATTTTACTGATTTTTTTTTTTTATGTATTGTTTCTATTAAGATTTTGCAGTATTAATAATTTTCCCTCTTTTTTGGCAGGTTTATTGTGCATTTATTCCTCAAAGGACTGATTTGCTATTTTTCCTTTCAGGTGGAGTAAATTTATGTGTACCTTCTCGAGAGGCTTTTTCTCTCTGCCTGTCTGTCTGTTTATCTATCTGTTTGTCTTTCTGTCTGTCTGTCTGTCTGTCTGTCTGTCTGTCTGTCTGTCTGTTTGTCTCTCTGTTTCTGTTTTTCTGTCTCTGTTTCTGTCTCTGTCTCTCTCTCTCTCTCTCTCTCTCTCTCTCTCTCTCTCTCTCTCTCTCTCTCTCTCTCTCTCTCTCTCTGTCTGTCTGTCTGTCTGTCTGTCTGTCTGTCTGTCTGTCTGTCTTTCTGTCTGTCTGTCTTTCTGTCTCTCTTCTCTGTCTGTCTGTCTGTCTGTCTGTCTGTCTGTCTGTCTGTTTGTTTGTCTATCCAACTCTCTCTCTCTCTCTCTCTCTCTCTCTCTCTCTCTCTCTCTCTCTCTCTCTCTCTCTCTCTCTCTCTCTCTCTCTCTCTAATGCTTCGTTTTGTTCATTCTTTAAGTTCCCTTGAGCCTCCTTACTCATCACAGTCTTCCAAGAACTGTTCATCCAAAGGCTTATCGTTCGCCTCGTCAACAGTGTTTTGTCTCCAGCTATCCTCATTCTGTACACTCTCTCTCTCTCTCTCTCTCTCTCTCTCTCTCTCTCTCTCTCTCTCTCTCTCTCTCTCTCTCTCTCTCTCTCTCTCTCTCGTATACTTGACCTCTTTCCTTTTCCTCCTCCTTCCTGTTTTCTTTCCTTCTTCCTTTTTATCTTATCCTCTCTCTTCATCTCCCGTTTTCTTCTCGTTTCTTCCTCTTCCTTTTTTTTATCTTATCATTCTTTAATTCTCCCTCTTTGATCTCTTACCATCCTTCTCCTTCTTCATATTATTCTCTCTTTCGCACTCTCGTTTTCTCTTTCCTTTCTTCTTTCTCCTTTTCATTTAGTTCTCTCTCTCTCTCTCTCTCTCTCTCTCTCTCTCTCTCTCTCTCTCTCTCTCTCTCTCTCTCTCTCTCTCTCTCTCTCTCTCTCTCTCTCTCCTCCGTTATTCTCTCGTGTATTCTTTTACCCTCTTCATTCTTCTCCTCTCTTCCTTTCGTTTTCTTCTCTTTTTTTTCATCCTCATCTTCTTCTCTATTTTTCTTTACTAATTTTCCTTTTCATTTTATTCTTCTCTCTTCCTTTTTCAGTTTTTCGTCTTCCTTATTCCTTCTCTCTCACCTTTTTCCTCCTTTTCTTCTCTATATTTCTGTCCTTTATTTATTTTCTTTACTTATCTAATCCCTCTCTTTTTCTCTCCCCTTTTTTACTCCTTCCTCTTCATCCTATTCCTCGCTTTTCCTTTTCCAGTTTTTTTCCTTATTAATTTTCCTTTCTCATCTTATCCCTCTCTTTTCCTCTCCCTTTTCTTCCTCTTCCCTCTTCATGTTATTCTTTTTTTATTTACTTTCAAATTTTTCCCTTCTTTTATTTCTTCTCTTTTTTTTCATTTCATCCCTCTCTTCCTCTCTTCCCTTTCATCCTCCCTCCTCGTCACACTCTCTCTTCTTCCCACGTGATCTGCTAAGCTCTACAATCTTCGTGTTTGTATCGAAAACCTATACTGATATTTCACCGCAAACCTTGGATAAAATAAGAATACTGAAGGAAAAGTGAGTGGGATAGAAAAAGAGATGAGATCCTTTGATATTTAGTCATTGTCAGTAGGTTTTGGAGTGGGCGGGGTCTCGTTGACGTCATTATATTGTGAGTGGTGACTTTTGCCGCACTTTTTAATTTACGTAATGACTTCGCTGCATGACGATTGGCCCGAAGAAATGGCAGAGAGAGAGAGAGAGAGAGAGAGAGAGAGAGAGAGAGAGAGAGAGAGAGGACTGGAGTGAAAAGAACAAATGAAAAGAAGAATTAACAGGGACAACAAAACATTCAAGAAATTTGCCCCTGTCTTTCGGCTAATTCTCTACCAATCTCTTAGGGAACTTGCATTTGAATTGGGCCTTTTTCTTGTTTTCTGTTGCCCTTGGCCAGTTTTCCTTTTGCATAAAAAGAGAGAGAGGGAAAAAAGAAGAAAGAAGAAAAGTAAGAGATGATTGTTGTAAGAGAGAGAGAGAGAGAGAGAGAGAGAGAGAGAGAGAGAGAGAGAGAGAGAGAGAGAGAGAGAGAGAGAGAGAGAGAGAGAGAGAGAGAGAGAGAGAGAGAGACAGAGAGAATATGGGACAGACAAGAGACTTTACCAATATCGACATCCCTACATTCATTCCACATGTTCTTCCCTTGGGCCTCAAATATCCCTGAGTGGCGTGTGGCTGGCTAGGGAGGCTATTGTGTGTGGGCGTGATGGGATGCTGTATGGAGGTGCTGAGTGAAAGGGAGTCCCATTGTGAGGTTCTTGTTCCTTACCGAGGCAAAGGGTGACCCAATTCTACACCTCAGATTCCACGTGAAAGACTTCTCCGTGTCTTGTTATAGATATACCTGCGAGTAATTCGTCAGCTGCAAAATGGAAGGGAAATACGTACCTGTAAGTTTGGAATTATGGGAATGTGTGCGGGTTTGTTTGGCGCAGGATGTAATTATGTTGGTAATACTTGCTTGGAATTAATAAAAGACAATTAGATTCTTTGAGATTAAAACAACGGAGGAAAAAATCTGCTGACGGATAAAGTCTCAAAGAATAATTAATTAGATTAATAATGGAAAACATGTCTTTATTTAATCATAAGAGAATAATTTAACAGATATGTGCCTGAACTTTGATTGAAAATAAGAAAAATAAAAATACTATAGAAGCGAAGGTCTGTTCCTCTTAGGACGCGTAAGGAACTCCGAAAGATTAGTAATTAATTAGATCAACAATGTAAGACATGTTACTATTCAATCATAACAGATGCTTTTCAACGTTTGATTTGGATAAGAAGAAAATAATGAAAACTATAGATAAGGAGGCATATTACTTTTTAGAAGTGAGGCGAAAGACAAGAACAAGATCACCTGAACTAGAGGACAATTGTTTATACGATCGTAGTGGTGAAGAGATTGTCAAATAATGCACGTCCCCACAACGCTAGGTATTATAACGGAAAGGCATATATTAAAGAAAACATATTTGTTTTGATCTGTCAGTATGTGCAATGTGACAAATATTGTGCATTATGCTTAATGAATTAGTATTTGGTCTTCAGCTTCATATCTGTGAAATCTTTATGTCATCTTATATTGATTAAAAAAAATAATTCTTAGAGAGAGAGAGAGAGAGAGAGAGAGAGAGAGAGAGAGAGAGAGAGAGAGAGAGAGAGAGAGAGAGAGAGAGAGAGAGAGAGAGAGAGAGAGACTTTTGTTTGCTTTCGCAGGCCTCGGTCACTCTTGCTTTCTTCAGGACTGACGTTCAAACATTACAAACAAAACGTTTCTTTTCCCAGCCTTAGCTGGACACACCTGCACTTTGCTTGGTACAATATATTAAGTTTCAAAAAAAGTCTTCCGGATATGAAGACGAGTAGACGACCATTACATTTGATATAGAAAACTTATGAAGAGTTTCCACAAATGCCAGCATGTCACTCAGACATAGTCTGGTGATGGTTGTACGTAAGTGTGTTTCTGTAAGTTGCCATAATGATATTTTGTACACAAACACGATGAAACATTTTAGTTGACAGTATATCAATAATTATTGTAAAACCCAATTTTGCTAAATTTTGCAAAACAAAGAACAAACAAAATATTTGTATTAATGTAAGAATAGTTTTGAAATGTTTATGTCATTTTTACACAAAGCATTGCCAATAACATCAGTTTTATATTGATATTGAAAAGGAAGAAAAGGGGTCCAGGAGAGTCATACTAAAGAAAGAAAAAAAAAAAAACAATACGACGGTAAAACTATATAGACTGTAGACATTGCACGGCAGAGGGAAAACATAACACAATCCCTTCAGAGCAGCGTCTGGACTCTGCACACTCAGCAGTACACACACACACACACACACACACACACACACACACACACACACACACACACACACACACACACACACACACACACACACACACACACAGGGCATGAAGGAATCCTCAGTGGGGTATGGCTCCTACGAGACCCATGCCTGAGATGGGTCGTGTGGCCACTGCCCTAGACTGATGATACTGATTCTGACATTGACACTGATCGAGGCTCCCACAATAGAGAAAGATCCATGGGGTGACTCTGGTTCAGACGCTGAGATTCCTTCATTGGAGGATCAAGCAATGGCAGGTGAGAGCATCTTCCCGTTGACCCTGACGTGTCACCCCAAGAGACCGTTTATGTGGCTCCTGGGGCGGCATACAGCGATGGCCCTTACTTTCACCGCCATTAGGATTTATATTAGAGACTGGTTCACCTGTTTCCACTGAAGCTCCCGTTGGAGGAACCCTAATGGTTCCGGCTAAGGACTCTCTGCACCGTTTATTTCATCTCTACAAATAGCGCATACATACCTGTTGAATCACCACGGGAGGGCGTGTCGTTGACTCAGTATTAGGCTGAGGACAGGAGCAAAAGTTTGTTACATGCCGTTATTTTGGACAGGGTGGAATCAAAAGCATTTTATCTTATTAACTGCTCTCCTCTAATTGACAGTCCTGAACTCATCGCTACAATGTTGTTATCTTTTACCACTATTTTCAAGCTAACTGCCCTTTTTTATCTTGCTAACTGCATACTTTCCCCTTACCGTACTACCTTACTGTACAGTGCTTTCTTCTTTCTCTCACCTCTTTTATGTCCACCTCTCTAATGCAATAGTTAATCAATATTCTCAATCATCCATCCCTCTTCTGGTAAACTTTGGAATTGAGCAGGCTTCTGTATTTCCTAGTTTCCATGACTTGAACTCTCTGAAGAGGGAAATTTCAAAACACATACCTTTGAATCTGGTTAACTCTCTTATCTTGTTTTCGGGACTGTCACTTCTTTTTGAATTGTTGTCCTTGGCCATTGCCCCATACAGATTAAAAAAAAAAAGTAGAACACAATGCGCAAGAACAACGACACATGATTAACGATTGAAGTGACTGAGGGTGACAAGGAGAGGGAGATGACGCGAAGCTGACGGACAGGTAGCTCGAGGCAGACTAGTGAAAGGTGTCAGCAATTAAGGGTGAGACAGATGGACATGGTAACTATGATATCGGTTGATCATTTACACGTATCTTCTTTAATTAGCCAAGGGGAAGATGATGTGTGTGGCGGTAGTGGTGGTGGTGGTGTTAGCAGTAGTAGCAGCAGTAGTAGTAGTAGTAGTAGTAGTAGTAGTAGTAGTAGTAGTAGTAGAAGAAGAAGTAGTAATAGTAGTGGTAGCAATAGTAGTAGAAGTAGTAGAAGTAGCAGCAGTGGTAGCAGCAGTAGTAGCAGTAGTAGTAGTAGCAGCAGCAGCAGTAGTAGCAGTAGCAGCAGCAGTAGCAGTAGCAGTAGTAGTAGCAGTAGTAGCAGTGGTAGCAGCAGCAGTAGTAGTAGTAGTAGTAATAGTGGCAGTTGTATCAGCAGCCGTAGTAGTAGTAGTAGTAATCGTTTAGAAGTAATATTAGTTGTAGCAGTAACAATAACAGTATTATTATTGTTATTATTGTTTTTATTATTATTATTATTATTATTATTATTATTATTATTATTATTATTATTATTATTATTATTATTATTATTATTATTATCACCGTTATTTTTATTACCATTATTGTTATTGTTATTAAGATTATAATTCTTCTTCTTCTTCTTCTTTTTTCTTCTTCTTCTTATTATTATTATTATTATTATTATTGCTATTATTATTATTGTTATTAATATCATTATTATTATTATTATTATTATTATTATTATTATTATTATTATTATTATTATTATTATTATTATTATTATTATTATTATTATTATTATTATTATTATTATTATTATTATTATTATTATTATTATTATTATTATTATTATTATTATTATTATTATTATTATTATTATTATTATTATTATTATTATTATTATTATTATTATTATTATTATTATTATTATTATTATTATTATTATTATTATTATTATTATTATTATTATTATTATTATTATTATTATTATTATTATTATTATTATTATTATTATTATTATTATTATTATTATTATTATTATTATTATTGTTATTATTATTATTATTATTATTATTATTATTATTATTATTATTATTATTATTATTATTATTATTGTTCTTGTTATTATTGTTTTTATATTAATATTGGTAAATGTAATAATAGTAGTAGTTGTAGTAGTAGTAGTAGTAGTAGTAGTAGTAGTAGTAGTAGTAGTAGTAGTAGTAGAAGTAGAAGTAGTAGTAACAAAAGGAACAACAGCAGTACTAGTAATAATAGTAGAATTAGCACCAGTAGAAGCAGCAGGAGCAGCAGCTCCAGCACGAGCAGCAGCAGCAGCAGCAGCACCAGCACTAGCAGCAGCAGCAACGGTAGCAGTAATAGCAGCAGCAGCGGCAGTATTATCATTATTATTATTATCATTATCAATATTATTATTATTGTCATTATTATCATTATTGTTATTATTATTATTATTATTATTATTATTATTATTATTATTATTATTATATTATTATTATTATTATTATTATTATTATTAAATTTTGCAGTAGTAGTAGTAGTAGTAGTAGTAGTAGTAGTAGTAGTAGTAGTAGTAGTAGTAGTAGTAGTAGTAGTAGTAGTAGTAGTAGTAGCAGTAGTAGTAGTAGTAGTAGTAGTAGTAGTAGTAGTAGTAGTAGTAGTAGTAGTAGTAGTAGTAGTAGTAAGAGTCAAATTTCAGTCAGAGGAACACCACCTTTCTTCTATTAATCCACATACTTTTTTTCCTAACCGAATCACAATTCTCTCAGGTAACTGATAGCAGTCTCTTCTCTGCTGTCCCCTACTTTATCCTTACTTTCAACCCAAAAGTGTATGTTTTGTCAATGTCCGGAATGACCTAACTTGTTCTCGCGCCAGCGCTCATGAATCTTTCGATTTTTTCCTATCTGACTTCGAATGCAGAGTCATTCCTAAACAATATTTATCTGTTTTGTTTATCTCTTACTTAACTTCTCTAACCATAAGATTTCCTTTGAATATTTTGCTTTCATCCTTCCCGTTACTTGAGCTCTTTCAAGAGGGAGGTTTCAAGACACTTATCCTCCAATATTGGATTATCTCACCTGACTTCTTAAAAAGTGGCATTCAAGTGGGTTTTTCTCTTCAAATTTGTATTAACTTCGGCCAGTGGCCCCCTTATATACAAATCTATAGTACCAGCAGCAGACCAAGTATTAGCGATAGTAATGTCTAAGAAATAATGAAAGGTTTGATGTTGGTAGCAGCACGAGCAACCGCAAACACTGACACTGTTCCTGCTGGCTGTGGGTGTGACGGACTAGCATAAAATAACAACAAAAGAGCAAGCCTGCACTGACGTGTCGCTAGGGACACCTCCAACACGCACTCCCTACTACGCCACCTCTGAGGACACCAACCTCAACTCAAGGAAATAACTAAAAAAGTAAAGCTTCTTTCGTCCTCGTCAGCTAAACCCCGCTTAAGGCTGTCATTATCGAAGAATATGACCCAGGATGAGGAGGAAGAGGAAAAGGAGGAGGAGGAGGAGGAGGAGGAGGAGGAGGACAAGCCATCAAACAATCGATATATCTGGTTGACGTAGTTCGTAGAGGGAGGAAGCGATTGACCGTCTATGTTTGCTTCAGGCGGAATAAGAATTTGGCGTCACGTGAAGGTTATCCAATTTTAGGGACGTTTTGCGTGCGTAGATGGCCTGGGGACCTGAAAGGGAGGCAGCGGAAAGGGAAATGGTATAGCAGGAGGGGGAAAGAAAAGAGAAGACAAGCAGGAAGAAGCAAGGAAGGGAAGTAGGAAAAAGCGAAAAGAAAGAGAGGAGAAAGAGAAGAAAGATGAGAAAGAGAAAGACGCATATGAGAAAGAGAAGGACCAAAAACTAGGAAAGAGAAAACGAAAGAGGAGGAAGAGGAGGAAGAAGAAGAGCAAGTTGAGAAGTTGAAAAAGAAAAAAAAATGTTAGTGTTGATGACGATGATGATGATGATGATAGTGATATTGATGATTATAATGATGCGGAGAAGGGAGAATGAAAAAAAAAAAAAAAACGTAACAAACATTTTGGTCCTTACTCTGTTATATAACATACAACCTTAGATAACTTATGATGAAAAGGATAGGATGGAAAGGAAACAAGGAGAAGAAGAAAGGGAAGAAGAAGAAGAAGAAGAAGAAGAAGAAGAAGAAGAAGAAGAAGAAGAAGAAGTAGTAGTAGTAGTAGTAGTAGTAGTAGTAGTAGTAGTAGTAGTAGTAGTAGTAGTAGTAGTAGTAGTAGTAGTAGTAGTAGTAGTAGTAGTAGTAGTAGTAGTAGTAGTAGTAGTAGCAGTAGTAGCAGTAGCAGCAGTGGTAGCAGCAGCAGCAGTGGTGGCAGCAGCAGCAGCAGCAGTGCAGCAGCAGCAGCAGCAGCAGCAGCAGTGGCAGCAGTGAGCAGCAGCAGCAGCAGCAGCAGGTAACAGCAGCAGTGGTAGCAGCAGCAGCAGCAGCAGCAGCAGCAGCAGCAGCAGCAGCAGCAATAGCAGCAGCAGCAGCAGCAGCAGTGCAGTGGCAGCAGCAGCAGCAGCAGTAGCAGCAGCAGTAGCAGCAGTAGCAGTAGTAGCAGCAGCAATAGCAGCAGTAGTAGCAGTAGTAGTAGTAGTGGTAGTAGTAGCAGAAATAGTAGTAGTAGTAATGATAGTAGTAGCAGTAGCAGTAGAACACCAACAAAAAAAGAAGATGAGTGAAGAGAAGAAACAACAAGATCAGAACGAGAAGAAGGAGAAAAACGACAAAAAAAAAAAACAACGGAAAAATGAAGATGGAGGAGAAAAAAAAAAAAACTTAAAGGAGGACGAATAGAAAACGAAGCAGGAGAGGAGGTTACTGCAGCAGAGGCAAGGAGAGGAGAAGACTTGGCCCTCACGAGTTGGCCTTCACGTCAGAGGGACGGAAGTTTGCATTAGGTAGCGCCATGTTGACACAGCGTTAGCAACACCTGGAGGGCTCGACAGGTAATGAAGCCGCCGACGAAGGTTAAAAAAGAAGTACACATCTTCTCGGTAATTATCAACGGTGGGGAGGCGACACGTGTACAAAAAGTAACCTGATTTCCGAAGGCAGGAGTGATTGCAAGTGTTGGTTCAGAATGCTGGATGCAGTGTATTAGTTCCAGTGTGTTCGTTCTAGCTTGTTGGCTTCAGTGTGCTGGTTCCAGTGTGTTGGTTCCAGTGTGTTGGGTCCAGCTTGTTGGTTTCAGTGTTCTGGTTCCAGCGTGTTGGTTCCAGTGTGTTGGTTCTAATTTGTTGGCTTCAGTGTGTTGGATGCAGTGTATTGGTTCCAGTGTGTTGGTTTCAGCTTGTTGGTTTCAGTGTGCTGGTTCCAGTGTGTTGGTTCCAGTGTGTAGGGTCCAGCTTGTTGGTTTCGGTGTTCTGGTTCCAGCGTGTTGGTTCCAGTGTGTTGGTTCTAGTTTGTTGGTTTCAGTGTGCTGGTTCCAGTGTGTTGGTTCCAGCTTGTTGGTTTCAGTGTTCTGGTTCCAGCGTGTTGGTTTCAATTTGTTGTCTCCAGTGTGTTGGTTCCAGTGTATTGGTTCCAGTGTGTTGGCTAGAGCTTATTGGTTTCAGTGCTCTGGTTCCAGTGTGTTGGTTCCAGCTTGTTGGTTTCAGTGTTCTGGTTCCAGTGTGTTGGTTCCAGCTTGTTGGCTTTAGTGTGCTGGTTCCAGTGTGTTGGTCCAGCTTATTGGTTTCAGTGTGCTGGTTCCATTGTGTTGGTTACAATCTGTTAGTTACAGCTTGGTAGCTCCAGTGTGTTGGTTCCAGCGTGTTGATTCCAGTGTGTTGATTCTAGTTTATTGTTTCCAGTGTGTTGGTTCAAGCGTGTTGGTTCCAGCTTGTTGATTCCAGTGTGTTGGTTCCAGTGTGTCGGCTCTAGTTTGTAGTTTCCAGTGTGTTGGTTTAAGCGCATTAGTTTCAGCGTGTTGATTCCAGTGTGTTGGTTCCATTATGTTGGTTCCAGCGTCTTGATTCCAGTGCGTTGGTTCCATTATGTTGGTTCCAGTGTTTTGGTTAGGTTAGGTTGAGTTAGGTTATATTAGGTTATATGTCTTTTTTTTGTCTTTTCTCTCCTCTTCCTCTTTATCATGTTCTTTATCTTGTTCCTTCTCGTCTTCCACATTCTGCTTTTTGTGTTTTTGTTTTGTTGTTGTTGTTGTTGTTGTTGTTGTTGTTGTTGTTCTATTATTACTACTACTACCACCTTAATTTTTTCTTACTACTCTTCTGCCGGAGAGCGTTAGCTCGGCAGATTCTGCCATTCACTAAAATTTTATTTAGTTTTTGAGTATCAATGTATATATTTTTGAGGCAATAAATGTTTTGAACATGAACTTGAACTTGAACCACTACTACAAGGTCAGGTGGTTGTAGAATTTCAAATCCAGTGTGTTGTTTCAAGCGTGTTGGTTCCAGTGTATTGGTTCCAGTGTGTTTCCAGTGTGTTGGTTCTAGTTCGTTGGTTCCAGTGTGTTGTTTCCAGTGTGTTGGTTCCAGTGCGTTGCTTCTAGTGTGTTTCCAGTTTGTTGGTTTCAGTGTGTTGCTTCCATCGTGCTGTTTCCAGCATGCTGTTTTCAGTGTGGTTCCAGTGTGTTGTTTCCAGCGTGCTGTTTCCATTGTGTTTCCAGCGTGTTGTTTCCAGCCTATTGGTTCCTGGGCATTGATTTTACGATGTTGGTTCAGCGTGTTGGTTCCAGGATGTCAATTCCAATTTTTCGTTTCCAAATTGTTGAGTGTAGGATGTCGGTTCCAGAATTTTGGTTCTAGAATGTCAATTTCATGATATCTAGGGAGTGAGTTCCAGATCCGCCACGCCCCCAGTGTGCCTCTGACAGTCTTCCAGTGTATTGATGTGTGTTGCTGGTGCAGTTCTATTTTCGGGGATTCTGAGTTGCTTCTCGGGGATGTCGAAAATTTTTGGAATACCATATTTTTTTTCCTTTTCTTTTTTTTTTCCTTGACCTTTTCTCGAGGTGTCAAAATTCTGTTACCGTGTTAGCTTGTCACTACAGGTTTCTGTTTCTTTGTTTTTCTCTTGTTATTTTTCTGTTTCTCGTTTGCATCATGCCACGAAACCCGTTATTTACTTCACGTGTGTGGATTGCCGAGATTATAAATATAATGAAAGTTATTAATTACTGATCCACATTAGAATTGAAGAAGAAACGGCTTCTAGTGAAGCGGATAATATACTTACGGAGAAGTAATACTCTTGACGCTATGCTCATATTAATTAATACATATATATATATATATATATATATATATATATATATATATATATATATATATATATATATATATATATATATATATATATATATATATATATATATATATATATATATATATATATATATATATATATATATATATATATATATATATATATATATATATATATATATATATATGCTTTTTGACTCGGTTTATACGGAACCGAATGAATAAATAAAACTTTTAATATCTCTCTCTCTCTCTCTCTCTCTCTCTCTCTCTCTCTCTCTCTCTCTCTCTCTCTCTCTCTCTCTCTCTCTCTCTCTCTCTCTCTCTCATAAAGGACGAGCAAACGAAAGTTGTTAGAACCTGAAGAAAAATGTTCAGTGTTGGAAAGTGAAACACAAAAAGCAATCTTTACCAGAGTACAAACGCTTGGAAAGTTAACATAGGTGTAGCCAAGAGCAAAAGTTATGATTGAAAAATATACTAAAAGAATAGTTTTGTAACTTTAGCGTCAATATAATACAGTAGAAAATATGATTTTAACACAAACGAATGGTAAGATAAAACCTATGTATATTTCCAACTGTACTTATTACGAACCGGAGGCGACAATTACAAAGCGACAAAATATTATCTATGTTGATAATACCTTCTATAAATACTAGTGAGACTTTTTCTTTTTTGTACTAACGAAAGAGCTACATTTTGTTAACAGAATTATAAGCATACGAATAAAAAAAAAAAAAACTCTTTCAAATTAAGCACACTGGTTGATCATTCAAGAGGCAAGTGATGCAGTGACGTGGCTGTGAGGAAGTGAAATATAAACACCGGGAGGGAACGAAAGGATAGTGAAGGGAAGTCTATGGGAGACGGATATTAAAGAGAAATGAGCCTGTCTATTATCATCAAGCCTAACCCAGCTAGACGATGAAACAATTAAATGGAAACACCATGGAAGTAATGCAAACTTGAAAGCAAGAAAACACTCAGACACACACACACACACACACACACACACACACACACACACACACACACACACACACACACAGAGAGAGAGAGAGAGAGAGAGAGAGAGACAGATAGACAGTTTTATACATATATATATATATATATATATATATATATATATATATATATATATATATATATATATATATATATATATATATATATATATATATGGATAGATAGATAATAAAGGTCTTTCTTGATAGAGTTTCGACTACTGTAAAGTAAATGATGAAAAAAAAAAAAAACGAATCTGGGCGTCTTTGAATGTGAAGGACTTTTTATAGATGGCAACGGTACAATATACGTTAGTTATGTTTTACTGTAATTGTTTTAGCGAATATAAATGAAAAGGAATATTTGGAAAAAATAAAAGATCATGATTCGCAGCGCTTGTTTTTATACATCTATTTCTTTTTACTCTTTAATAATGTTCTCAATCTCTGTTCTGTTGTATGATTTTGTTCTGTTTTGCCTTTCTTTATTTTATTCTTTGTTATTTTTCATAAATCACCAACATCAGCTTTTTTCCTTTTCCTCTTGCTCTATCGTCTTCATCATCTTATTTCTTTGTAGTGTCTTTATAACCCTGTCTTCAAATTGAAACGTGTACCTTACCATGGACAGCCTTGTATAAATCAACACGTCTGCTGCTATTTGTTCTTGTGTTTCCTCCGCCTTTTTTTCCTCCTCCTCCTCCTCCTCCTCCTCCTCCTCCTCCTCCTCCTCCTCCTCCTCCTCCTCCTCCTCCTCCTCCTCAAGTTCATGTCGACTATCTCATATCATAGCTGTCCTTTCCCACTTTTCCTCTTTCGCTGGAAGTTATAAATCAAAGTGGCTCCAATGGTTCAGTTCCTGTTACTGTTGCTTTTCTGTCTTTTGCGTTGTTGGTGTTACCTTGTCTTTGTATTTCAGTCTTTTTAGGAATATTTTACCTTAGTGCTACTTTATTTTTTATGGTGTTTAGTTATTACAGCTTCTCTCCTTCTGTCTGTGATTTTTTTCCTGTGTTTCTGTTCTGGTGTTTATTTTCAGTGTATCTCTTAGCCTTTTTTGTTAAATTACTACTATTTTTTCGTTCTATTCTTGATATGTATTCATTTATTCATTTATGGCTTGCCTTTTTTTTTTTTACAGTATTTATTTCTAAGATGTCTGTCAGTTTGTCTGTCAGTATCTCACATTTCCTTCTTGTCTAGTTACCTGCGTAATGTTTTTTTTTTTTTCGTCAATTTGTGAGCAAGAATTTTTCTGCATGTTTGTCCGTGTATACTTCCCCTCCAATGTCTCTCTCTCTCTCTCTCTCTCTCTCTCTCTCTCTCTCTCTCTCTCTCTCTCTCTCTCTCTCTCTCTCTCTCTCTCTCTCTCTCTCTCTCTGTGCTGGTGCTGGTGGACGGACACAAACACACGTCTTTTCCCGGAGCTCCTTCGATCAGCAAACTTGTGCCACTGCTTAATAAATCACAGCTATCGGAGAATCGCGTCACCTCAAGATATACGGTGGCCGCTCCCAACACTCATATCTTTCCTACGTGAATATGACGAGGGAACAAGGAAGGAAGGAGGACACGAACGAGAGATTTGCTTTTTTTCTCACTTTGTGCATTGTGGATTTTTCTAACCCACATCCCTCCAGCATCCTCACGATCTTTTTTTTCTTTTTCGTCTTTTTTCTGTGTGTGTGTGTGTGTGTGTGTGTGTGTGTGTGTGTGTGTGTGTGTGTGTTTTGATCGAATTAATTCAGATTTTCTTTTTTTTTCGATTTCACTCTTCCCCAATCAAAAAAAAAAAAAAAAAGAATCCAGGTTTGGTAGTTGTTGTTGTTGTTGTTGTTGTTGTTGTTGTTTTTTAGTGTGTGTGTGGGGGGTCTGTATGTCTGTGTGTGTGTGTGTGTGTGTTGGGAAGTGGAGTGCGTGTTTGTGTGTGTGTGTGTGATGTGTTTATGTGTTTGTGTGTATGCGTGTATATGTGTGTGTGTGTGTGTGCGTGTGTGTGTGTGTGTGTGTGTGTGTGTGTGTGTGTGTGTGTGTGTGTGTGTGTGTGTGTGTGTGTGTGTGTGTGTGTGTGTGTGTGTGTGTATGGATGTGTGAGTGTGTGGGGATGAGTGGGTGGACGTGGGTGTATGTTTATGTTCTATTCATAGATGTATTGGATTATTCTCTCTCTCTCTCTCTCTCTCTCTCTCTCTCTCTCTCTCTCTCTCTCTCTGTTTTGATCGATCGCTTGAATACAACCGCTTAAATACATACACGACATAAGGCGATTAATAGATAGCAGATAGACAGACTGATACATGGCACTCTGTCTAGGTAGATAGATACGTAAGTAGTTATGCTGACGACATTGATTTTATAGACACCTAAATCACATTAAACCCATCAGTACCATGACGCGTTTCCATATTCACTGTGCTTACTATTTGGAAATTTTATACAGCTTCAGAAACTTTTGTGAGAGAGTTAAATAGTGAAGTCATTAATTTGTAACCTCCATAGACCCTTCCTAATGCGAATAAGATCGTCTAATCGTTCACAAATCTCGAGGTAAAACTGTGTCCCAGTAATGAAGGGGTTAATACATCACTAGTATAACAATATCGCATGTATAAGATATTTCTCTATACACAAATATTCAATACTCATAAGAAATAAAAATCTACTCTTATCTCTGTATTGGGAAAGGTTCTGCTCTCTCACTTACTTTCCAAATGGCCGCCGTGGTACAGTAGAACCATGCGTGCTTTGGGGTCCGAGGGGTTTCCAAGCTCACCGGTTCAAATCCTGTCCACGGTCCGAGTGTAGATTGGGCTTCCTCACTCGGGGCAACTGTTTCCTAGCGGGTGGGCTTTGAGATAGGAGTTACCCTAAAAAAGTACCTCATTTAGCCCATAAATTCCCGTGAAAAACCCACATGGTATAAAAAAAAAGGCAGCAGAGATTATTTTAGCCTTGTTCTCAAGAGTGTTTCTCCTTTCCGTTATGTAGAAATACTGTTATTCTGTAATTGTCCCTTTGAAAATCAGTGTCACTTGTACTGTAATCTTTTGTAGGTAATCGAGGTGAAAGTAGAAATGTTTCAGAATATTATACTTAATTTCCCTTTAACAATTTTCCTTACTTGTACAATCTTTCATGATCAAAACTCACACGCACATCTGTTCTCCTTCTATTTCTTCACGTCAACACACCTGGGAGCACCTGTATAGTGACACCCCTCTCTAACTCTTCCCCCGGTGACGCCCTCTGGAGCAGGGTCCTTAATATATCACCTTCAAGCACTGCTGAGTCGCAAGAGGCCGATGCCTTGTGGGATTGAACGAAGAGCAGAGAAAGCGCGAAGAAAAAAATGACAAAAGGTAACATGTCTTCTTTGTGTTTTCCCTTTTCTTTTTATCGTTTTTGTTTTTGTTCCAGGACAAATGTAATTACAGTTTTATATTTTAGATCTCTCTCTCTCTCTCTCTCTGTGTGTGTGTGTGTGTGTGTGTGTGTGGGGTGTGTGTGCGTCTATGCGTGTGTGTAATTCACTGTTTGATCTGCTGCAGTCTCTGATGAGACAGCCAGACGTTACCCTACGGTAGCTCATTGTTTCCGATCTTCGGATAGGCCTGAGACCAGGCACACACCACACACCGGGACAACAAGGTCACAATTCCTCGATTTACATCCCGTACCTACTCACTGCTAGGTGAACAGGGGCTACACGTGAAAGGAGACACACCCAAATATCTCCACCCGGCCGGGGAATCGAACCCCGGTCATCTGGCTTTTGAAGCCAGCGCTCTAACCACTGAGCTACCGGGCCGTGTGTGTGTGTGTGTGTGTGTGTGTGTGTGTGTGTGTGTGTGTGTGTGTTTTATGGTGCGTAGTTATTCTAATTTCATAATGATACCTAGTTAACTTTTTTACTGTTATATATTTCCCTCGTAGTCATTTAGGTAATTGCACTTATATGGATGACCTGTATTTGAAATGATCTCGGTTTCCTGTTCAGCAAGTCCCGTTTAGAGGCAACTGATTGGAATGCAGCGCTGTAATGGCTTGATTTGTGCTCAGTGGTGATTGATTAATGACGCCTTGGGCTAGTGGTGTTGGTAGAGAGAGAGAGAGAGAGAGAGAGAGAGAGAGAGAGAGAGAGAGAGAGAGAGAGATTATTGTTATTGCAATTATTCTTATTTTTATTATTATTGTCAGTATCGTCATTATTAATATTATTATTATTATAATTATTATTATTATTATTATTATTATTATTATTATTATTATTATTATTATTATTATTATTATTATTATTATTATTATTATTGCTATCATTACTACTATTATTTTCATTATCACTATTATGATTGTTGTTATTATTCTTATCATCAATGCTGTTATCAGTATTATGACTTACTGACAAAATCTTTCCAAGTGCTTAAAAATGCTTAGAAATATATCACAATAAAACAATAAAAACAATACAATAATATTTCAAATATTGTCCAGAGAGAGAGAGAGAGAGAGAGAGAGAGAGAGAGAGAGAGAGAGAGAGAGAGAGAGAGAGAGAGAGAGAGAGAGAGAGAGAGAGAGAGAGAGAGAGTGAGAGACAGACAAATAGACACACAGGCAGAGACAGAAACAGACAAACAGACAGACAGAATACTAACTGGCTGAGACAAATAGAAAGACTGCCACACAAACAGACTGACAGGAAAAGAAACCGAGTTAAGAACAAACAGGCAAACCTAACGGCCAGCCAACCAGCCAGTCAGACAAACAAACAGACAGACAGCAGAAAAAAATGGTGGAAAGAGGTAAAATGTTCAGAGAATATAACATAGAAAGATTATTGCAAAGAGGAGTGGGAGAGGAAAGAATATGAGACGAAAGATGGACACAGAGAAGGAGGACAAGTAAGGAGGAGGGAGAGAAAAAAGATGCGTAGGACGAGAAGGCAAGAAAGAGAAAAGAGGAGGCGGCGGCTGAAGAGGATGACAAGGAGGAGGAAGAGGAGGAGGAGTAGGAGGAGAAGAAAGAAAGAAGAGGAGAGAAAAAGGAGTGCACCATGAGAGAAAGAGGCAGAAAAGGAAGTCAAGAGGCGAGAGAAGAACTTAGATTTATGTAGATTGTGACGAAAAGAAACTTGCTTTTCTCACTTCGACCTTGTTTTGTACCAGTGTAGAAATTTTCGTTTCACTGCATCATGAGAGAGAGAGAGAGAGAGAGAGAGAGAGAGAGAGAGAGAGAGAGAGAGAGAGAGAGAGAGAGAGAGAGAGAGAGAGTGTGTGTGTGTGTGTGTGTGTAAAGAATATCAAACTCCACAACCTGACTTTTTATTTGTTCTCATTTTGTCACAAGTTAGGTTTGTGTGTGTGTGTGTGTGTGTGTGTGTGTGTGTGTGTGTGTGTGTGTGTGTGTGTGTGTGTGTGTGTGTGTGTGTGTGTGTCTGCTCTACTCAAGCCATAAAAGTGTGTGGAGAACATCGGAGTGAATGACGTAACTTGAGAACTTTTTCTTCTTTCACCTCCATGCGTTCAGCTTCTTTTTTATTCTTCCCTTCGTTACGTATCGACAATTGTCTTGAATGACTTGTTCAATTTCGATATAATTTCTTAATGATCCTCTGCGTTACCCTAGATAACAATATGACTAGAAAGAACAAATGTACAGTAAAGTCTAATAGTGAGACAATCCAGGCCATATCAATTTAAGAGTAATGTGAACGTACATGAATTTACGAGATGATTAAACCTCAATCATTCACTATCTCTTCTTTCCATAGTCATCGTTAGACACGCTATGCAAAATTCAGCCACATTTTTCATACATTTTTTGCATATTCACACATTCTTATTTCTCCATATCATGAATATATATAACTCCTTCTTTTGTTGAGATATTCACCATTCTTTAGGAACATTCCACGATCACCGCAATTATCTACCCTTTCTATTCACTATGATAGAACTTTTGTAGCCTTAATACTAAAATGGAGTCCGGCTCAGGGAAGAGAGAGAGAGAGAGAGAGAGAGAGAGAGAGAGAGAGAGAGAGAGAGAGAGAGAGAGAGAGAGAGAGAGAGAGAGAGAGAGTAATTTGCCGTTCTCCCGAAAAAAAAGATAAAAGGAAAGATATCCGAAAGAGAAGTCAATTTAGTTCCGGAGGTGTCTCGATATTCCTCTCTTGAAGCAGTTTAAGTAATAGGAAGAAAGGAAAACAGAAATAGGGAGAAATCTAGCGTTCAAAATTGGAAGGGATGAAACAGTGAAGATTTGAGTAGACTTCTTGCATTAGTGAAATGGGGAGCAGGGAATGAGAGAAAGTTGAAAATCCTGTGAGGCGAGGTATGCAATAAACAGATTTAGAAGAGTAGGAACCATGGATATTACAGCAGAAGTTTGCAGCTGAGTGTGAGAACTTGTACTCACTTAAAGGAGGGGAGTTGTTGATGAGGCGAAATACTTTTTCTCTTTTCTTTTCTTTTTTAACTGCAACCTTGTACTCACTACTGCTTGCTGAGACTGCCTCAAGTACACGGTTATTCCGCCTTACATATTGCCACCACTCACTCCTCCATCTTCCGAGAACATTCCTCACAAATACGCTCGCATACTCTCGAAATCCACGCCATTCTACAAAGCACCAGAACAACTTGAAATGGATACACTTATTCCTTGCCTTGTCTAACAAATCCACACGCGTATTAGTGTCATATACGTGAAAAAATAAATAATGGACTAATTGCTGCAATGTAAGCATCACATGGAGCTGAAATATACCTTGATCTTCGTAAAAACTTTCATACACTTCTTTGCCTAACAATCCTTCCACACACAACCGTTTCTGCAGTGTAATTAACAATGGCAAAACAAGAAATTTTTCGAGGCTGCGGAGAAACAGGTAGAGTTTCACATCAAAGGCTCGCGTGGCCCAGACCTTTAATGAGTGTCCCAAAAGCGTGGCAGTGGTGTGCGTGCTGCTGCTGCGCCAGAGTTCATGTTTGGTTAAGTTACTTGCTGTTGACTGCTAACACACACACACACACACACACACACACACACACACACACACACACACACACACACACACACACACACACACACACACACACACACACACACAAAAAAAGGCTAGGACAATAAGTGATAGAGGGAAAGAATGTACATTAACGGAACGAAAGGCTGGGTAAATAAACAACACATACAAGTATAGTTGAGGATCTAAGTAGATGTAGGTAAACACACACACACACACACACACACACACACACACACACACACACACACACACACACACAAACGGCTAACCTCTCCTCTCTCCTCGTTATTTTTTCCTCCTTCTATTTGTGCACGAGTTTGAGTAAATGATGGCAGGTGTACAAAAAGATAAGTTGTAAGTAATGATTCGTGAACACGGTAATTGCAGGTGATTATTTGTTACTTACGTCTTTATAAGAGAGCAATGAACGTTCGGGAATGAATAACAAAAAAATAAGCAAGGAATATACGAAGAAGGATACACTTTCATCTACTCTTTTTTTTTTTTTATGTACTGGATGAAATATTTCCTACCTTCAAGTATATAGACGCGGTATAGCCTTTACTTTCGGCTTGACTGTATGGCGTACTGCAAAAAATATCTGCGAGGGACAAAATTTTTCTTTAGTGAATTCTTCATTTGTTTTTGTGGTACATGATGAATTAATAAATAAAAAGAAAGAAAAAAATTAGTTGGCAGTATGATAGAAATAGAAAAGGAAATTGTCAATAATGCTTTGTGGTGTATTTGCGTTCAGACTCGGTAAATATTGATTGCAAGGATCATCAAATAGAGTAAATAAATGATAAATAGAAATCATAATTATCAAAGCTGGTGCGGCTAACTAATGTAATACGGACAGCGATGGGAAGGTATGAACATTCCAATTACTGGTTATGGGAAGCCCAGGGACATTCTGAACCAAGAAAAGTTGTAGCTACATTATCGGGAAGACCTGTTCGTCCACTCGCTCTCTCATACCCTCGTTCGACCAGTAACGTTTGACAGTTGTGAAAAGAAGAAAACCCTAGCTTAACCCACAGAATAGCATCCACAAACGATTCCATTATAACACCCACGCCCTCGTTCTTAAGGACACGCACGAAGGAGTATTTAAGGACAAGAGGAATGAATAACAAATGAGAGATAACAAGGATCATAACTACACTGGTAATGAACTAAGGATCAGACTAACAGTAACTTATGTATGCAAATGTTCCCTCTGTGATGGTATGCATGTGTCGGTGTTGTTTGAGAGTGATCGTAATTATGCTGTTGAGCTCCTCCTATCAAGTACTGCTGCTACTACTGCTGCTAATACCACCACCACTACTACTACTACTACTACTACTACTACTACTACTACTACTACTTGAGTACTACTACTACTACTACTACTACTAATGGTAATCATAATAGTAATTATGACAATAATAATCATAATAATAATAATAATAATAATAATAATAATAATAATAATAATAATAAATAATAATAATAATAATAATAATAATAAATAATAATAATAATAATAATAATAATAATGATAATAATGATAATAATAAAAATAATAATAATAATGATAATGTCAATAATAATAGTAACAAAGATAGTAATAATAATAATGATAATAATAATAATAATAATAATAATGATAAAAATAATAATAATAATAATAATAATAATAATGATAACAATAAAAATAATAGTAATAATAATAAATCAACAGATCACGCGGGGACGCCACGGAACGCCTGACTTCCGATCTTTCTAAGATTTCCGATTGGGGCAGAGAAAATCTAGTAGTTTTCAATGCCTCAAAATCTCAATTCCTCCGTCTATCAACTCGGCACAACCTTCCAGACAACTATCCCCTCTTCTTCAATGACACTCAACTGTCTCCCTCTTCCACAATGAATATCCTCGGTCTGTCCTTTGCTCATAATCTTAACTGGAAACTTCACATCTCATCTCTTGCTAAAACAGCTTCTATGAAATTAGGTGTTCTCAGGCGTCTCCGACAGTTTTTCTCGCCCCTCCAACTGCTTACTCTGTATAAGGGCCTTATCCGTCCTTGTATGGAGTACTCTTCGCATGTTTGAGGGGGTTCCAGCTTTGCTTGATAGGGTGGAATCGAAAGCTCTTCGTCTCATCAACTCCCCTCCTCTGACTAACTGTCTTCAGTCTCTTTCTCACCGCCGAAATGTTGCATCCCTTTCTATCTTTTATCGCTATTTTCATGATAACTGTTCTACTGATCTTGCTAACTGCATGCCTCCCTCCTCCTGCGGCCACGCTGCACAAGGCTTTCTTCTTCCTCTCATCCCTATTCTGTCCAACTCTCTAATGCAAGAGTTAACCAGTACGCTCAATCATTCATCCCTTTCACTGGTAAACTCTGGAACTCCCTCCCTGCATCTGTATTTCCGAATTCCTACAACTTGTCTTCTTTTAAGAGGGAGGTATCGGGGCATTTGCTCCCCTAATTCTGGTTGACGGTTTTGGCACTTTTTGTACTCTTTGGAGAGCCAGCACTCAAGTGAGCCTTTTTTAACTTTCTTTTTTTTGCCCTTGGCTGGTACTCTTCCCTGTGTAAAAAAAAAAAATAATAATAATAATAGTATTTTTACTACTATTACTACTACTACTACTACTACTACTACTACTACCGATATTACTATTACTACTGTTACTACTTGTAGTAGTACTACTACTACTAGTACTTCAAATATTACTGGTACTACTGCTACTACTACTACTACTACTACTACTACTACTACTACTACTACTACTACTACTACTACTACTACTACTACTACTACTACTACTACTACTACTACTACTACTACTACTACTACTACTACTTCTATTACTTTTGTTACTACTACTGCTACTGTTACTACTACTACTATTACTATGATAATAATTTTTCCCATGGCTACTACTTTTTTATGCAAGAGGGAAACTTGCCAAGGGCAACAAAATATACAAAAAAGAACCAGTTGAACTGCAAGTTCCCTAAAAAAATCGGAAAAGAATTAGCTAGAAGACACTGACAAATGTATTGAAAGCTTTCTCTTAAAATAAATCAAGTCGTAGGAAGATGGAAATACAGAAGCAAGTATGGAGTTCCATAGTTTACCAGAGAAAGGTATGACTGATTGAGAATACTGGTTAACTCTTGTATTAGAGACTTCGACAGAAAAGGGATGAGAGGAAGAAGAAAGCTTTGTGCAGCGAAGCCGCAGGAGGAGGGGAGGCATGCAGTTAGCAAGATCAGTAGAACAGTTAGTATGAAAATAGCGATAAAAGATACAAAGAGATGTACTATTTGGGCGGTGAGAAAGAGGCTGAAGACAGTCAGTCAGAGGAGAGCAGTTGATGAGACGAAAAGCTTTTGATTCCACCCTATCTAGTAAAACTGTGTGATTGGAACCCCCAAACATGCGAAGAGTACTCCATACAAGGATGGATAAGGCCCTTGTACAGAGTAAGCACTTGGAGGGGCGAGAAAACTGGCGCAGACGCCTCAGAACGCCTAAATTTACAGAAGCTGTTTAGCAAGATATGAGATATGAAGTTTCCATTTAAGATTATGAGTAAAGGACACCGAGGATATTCAGTGTAGAAGAGGGGAGCAGTTGAGTGTCATTGAAGAAGAGGGGATAGTTGTCTGGAAGGTCATGTTGAGTGGATAGATGGAGGAATTGAGTTTTGAGGTATTGAACAATACTAAGTTTTCTCTATCCCAATCAGAAGTCTTAGAAAGATCAGAAGTCAGGCGTTCTGTGGCGTCCCTGCGTGATCTGTTGACTTCCTGAAGGGTTGGTCATCTTTGAAAGGACGTGGAAAGATGTAGGGTGGTGTCATCAGCGTAGGAGTGGATAGGGCAAGAAGTTTGGTTAAGAATGTCATTAATGAATAATAGAAAGAGAGTGGGTGACAGGACAGAACCCTGAGGAACACCACTGTTAATAGATTTAGGAGAAGAACAGTGGCCGTCTACCACAGCAGTACCAGAATAGTCGGAAAGGAAAATTGAGATAAAGTTGCAGAGGATAGAAACTGTAGCAGTGCAATTTTGAAATCAAAACTTTGTGCCAGACTCTATCAAAAGGTTTTTATATGTCTAACAAGACAGCAAAAGTTTCACCGAAATCTATAACAGAGGATGATCAAGACTCAGTAAGGAACTCGAGAAGATCACCTTGACGGAAGCCATTCTGGCGATCAGATAGAAGATTGTGAAGCAACAGATGTTTAAGAATCTTCCTATTGAAGGATAGAATGAAAAACTTTAGATAAGCAAGAGATTAAATCTATAGGACGGTAGTTTGAGGGATTAGAACGGTCACCCTTTTTAGGAACAGGTTGAATGTAAGCAAACTTCCAGCAAAAAGGAAAGGTAGAAGTCGATTGAAATAGTTGAAAGGGTTTGGCAGGAAAGGTTCAAGCATGGAAGCACAGTTTTTGAGAACAATTGGAGGGACCCATCAGGTCCAAAAGCCTTCCGAGTATTTAAGCCAGCGAGGGCATGGCAAATATCATTACGAAGAACTTTGAAGGCATGAAATAATCAGAAGGAGCAGGAGAGGGAGGGACAAACCCATAATCATCCAAGGTGGAGTTTTAAGCAAAGGTTTGAGAGAAGAGTTCAGCTTTAGAGACTGATGAAATGGAAATGATGCCATCAGGATGAGATAAAGGAGGGAAAGATGAAGCAGCAATTTTTTTTTTTTTTTTTTTTACGTTATGGCCTATAGCGCCTGTAGGTATACTTGAAGAGTATATGTGGGAAGCGCTGTTGGGCTTCCGCCCATTTGTGACGCAAGCAATTTTATTTATAGTGGTACCCATATTAGGGCCCATATCACAACCCAAGCGCATCTTTGGTGTAACCACCTAGAACCTGGGTATCATGGTGACATGTAGTTAACTATAAACCACTCCATAAATGGCATAGCTTCAAAGCGGTATGTGGTGCGATTCCAACCTACGCTAGGACGTCTGCCCGATCTCACGCTCACGACCTTATCCACTACGACAGTCTTTTTAGCCAGATGCCAGAAGTCATGAGGGGAGTTAGAGTTTGAAAGATCTTGACATTTTCTATTTATGAAGAAGTGTTTGGCAAGTTGAGGAACAGATTTGGCATGATTCCGGGCAGAAATATAAAGTGCATGAGATTCAGGAAATGGAAGGCTCAAGTACCTTTTGTTGGCAACTTCTCTATCAAGGATAGCACGAGAACAGGCTGTGTTAAACCAAGGGTTAGAAGGTTTAGGTTGAGAAAAAGAATGAGGAATGTACGCCTCCATGCCAGACACTGTCACCTCTGTTATGATTTCAGGACACAAATATGGGTCTTTGACACGGAAACAGTAATCATTTTAGGACTACTACTGCTACTACTGCTACTACTACTACTACTACTGCTACTACTACTACTACTACTACTACTACTACTACTACTACTACTACTACTACTACTACTACTACTACTACTACTACTACTACTACTACAGAATACCTCCACCCCATGTTTATTGATGCGTCAATTAGGGGCTCCACTACTTGGAGGTCATTAGCCCCAACTCTCGCTAATGACTGTGGCATCCAACCATATCTAATACTCTATAATATAAACATTAGTTGTTAGCTATAAATTCACTCTACCTCTACTCTATCTACTCTTATGCCACTCTCCACCACTGTAGCCTCGCAGTCAAGGCCACTTAAATCTGCAGGTATGGGAGTGGAATGCCTTGTCCCCCTGAGACACAGGAGGGCTGATCTGAGGAGGAGAATGAAAGACGGCACCTCATCCATGCGACGACATGGCTCCTTGGCTGGTGCTTCTTTTCTGCCATTAGGTCGGCTAGTCTTGAGTAGAAGCACTGAGCCTTGGAGCCCATCCCGCCAGATGTGGTGAAGACCAGAGGTGTGAAGCTGCCCTGGTCAATGTGTTGGATTCTCTCCCCATACGCTCGGATCTTCTCCTGCTCATTCTTGCGGTGGGCGGCCTCCAGGGAGAGTTCGTGGTGACAGGCGGCCATCGGGTCAAAGATCCGTATGTCCATGAATGCTTTCTGTCCCTTGTCCAGAACCCTCGTGCGCTGACGTCGACTCGAGCCTCGTTGGTGGTGTTGGCTGTTCTGTAGCGCAGGTGCTCGCCGTCTAGCGGTAGGAGGGTCGGTTCAGTGGAGACATCGTGGCACACCTCCTGAGCATGCTGGCGGTCAGATCTCTCACCTCATCGTGCCTGATACATACGAATCCCCCCTTTTTGCACGTCATGGTGTGGTTGACGTCATTGGGGGAACTACACACACAGGTACTGGGAGTCCTTCCACCGGCCAGCCGTACCTCAGAGCAATGGCGTCGACAAATTCTTGTTTGTTGAGGCTGAAGCCCTTCGCTCCAATGGGCAGTGACGTTAGCCAGTTAGAGGCTCCTGTTTCCTGTGCAGTGTGGATTTTTCTCACTGTGGTTGCAGGCAGGATGTTTTCAGGTCTTCGAGACAGTTTCGTTGATGTTGTTGCCTGTCTCTAGATATAATTCGTCTTTGCTCAGTGACTGCACTTTGGGCTATTTCACCATGTGCGTCCTGAGCAATGATCTTCTCTGTGAGGGACCTGGTGAGCTTGAGGGAGTTGAGGTTCTCCACAGTCGCTAACTTCTTAGGGGAGGTGATTCCCATCCCGCCCAGTCTTGGTGGAAGTTCGAGCAGCGCCCTCTCCCCATCTCCGATGGTGTGGGATCTCAGTAACGCTGGGATGAAGGTGTTCCTTATCGAGACCTCCAGTGGTGCAAGGAGAGGGCTGATGCCTGGGATGGTGCGCATGGCGAATCTCCATCGATGCTGCAAGCCGTGGGTGTAGGCGGAGTAGGCTGCATGAGGCTCAGTCCTGGCCATGTCAGACAGGACCTCCACCTCATGTATCCACTCCTTCACCTTCTCTCCTATGTATTCCTTCTTGAACTCCTCTGTTCCGATGACAGCACCCAAATGCCGCTGTCCATCCTTTGTTATTATAACTCCACTGCCACTGAAGCTATCCACTGCACTGTCATAGTGTTCAGGCTTTACAATAAGGACGGACTTAGCGGCACTGGGTGTGTACCCTATGATGGGACCATTATCGTTCACTAAGCCCCACCATTTTTCAAGTCTGTTATTTTGCCGGCCCCTGACAGGTCATCCGCGTACGCCACTTGCTTCACACTCGTTTTCTCATATGAGATAACTTGTTGCAGCACTGAAAGTCCGAGGGCGTACATCGCCATGGCCACTGGGTCACCTTGTGTTGTCCCTTCCATGGACTTTAACACCTTAACACTATTACCACTATTACTACATATGTACAAATCCGAGGGGTCACTATATGTGTTTTCTACATAGTGTGCCAGAGAGGGACATTTTACTCGAATGTTATGAAGCATTGTTTTTCTGTTAATAGTGTTGAAAGCGTTTTTGGCGTCCACTAATAACACCGCTTCACAATTGTCTTCACTGAATATTTCCCTCATAGCGTGGATGGCGGCTTCCCCTCCTGCCTGCTGTCCTGCACACACTTGCAGGTTCCCCGCTGCCCTCCTCACGTCGTCCTTGACCACCGTCATGACGCATTTACCCACGATGCGTCTTATCACCTCGCCGATGCCAATTGGTCTGCATCCCGGCTTTTTGTCCAGCGGGATTAATCGGCATGCGGTGAGAGCCTCGACGTGGTGACAATTTGTGGTGGCAAGCTTCCTCGCCAGTGCTGCCAGGGCGCCGCATAGGTCGTTAGCGGCACTGCCACAGAGTGCGCCGCTCAACAGGCGACGCCACCCTCTAGCGTCTAGTCCTGAGGGACCAGCACTGCCGTGTGTCTGGAGACTTCTTCCAGATCATCTCTCCAGTTATCACCTCGTAGATGACATCATTGGGCTTGCGGAAAGGCCCCTGCATCCTGAGGCCCTCTTCGTCACTGGGGAGGATGTTTTCCTTCAGCAGGTGGATGGTTTCCCTGGTGAGGGGCAACACACCACCTGACTGCTGTTCATTAAGTGCCCGCAGAGCCTTGGACACCTGTCCTTGCCGCATATTGCCAGCGAAATTACGGGCTTTGTCTTCCTGCCTTTGTTGGTTTCCTGATGGTCTTGGCAGCCTCTTCTGGATGGCTCGGGCTTCCTCCAGGAGCTCATCCAGTTGGTTGTTCTGCCATAGACCCACTCTTCTTGCGACGGCTTTCACGTTTTCCGCCACCTTCGCATTCCTATGTGTCTTTTGAAAGAAGAGTTTTGGCAGTGTGAAGAATAATTTCATCGCATACGGTGCGAGGGTGACTCTTGTAAGTAATTGTTGAGGAGGATGACCATCTCTTGTACAATTTTGTTGGTGGCTGCACACTTTGGTGGATCGAACAGATGACATGTAGACCACCCAGCTAATTCTATGTAAGTGTTGTTCACCCACATGGTTGTTTCTTCTTCTGTTAGTCCTTTCCAGACTAAGTTTCTCCTCCCGTTTGTATGTCTCGCGGCGTACACGTTGTGTTGCGGTAGCGATGGGGTGTGTTGTGACGGTGTTGATGGCAGGGCAGCCTCCCCTCCCATCTCTGTCTCCATCGTTCGCTCCTGTTCCTCATCCTGCTGGGATTCCTGGCTGTCCCCCGGCTCCTCCTCCCTCTCCCTGCCCTGGTGGTCACGTCCCAGGGGGTTTTGGCATCCATCTCCCTTTCTACAATTTATACACTTTTGTTTTGTCTCACACATTGACAATTAACACATCTGTGTTCCTCTTTTGTACACTGACAACATCTTCTTTGTGCAGGTGGGTTAGACATTGTATTAATAACATGACATTATTAGAAAGAGAGAGAGAGAGAGAGAGAGAGTGAAGGAGGGAGGGAGGGAAGAGGTAGGAGGGAGGAGTGAGAGAGAAGGGAAGCAGGGGAGAGGGAGGGTAAAGGGAGGGTAGGAGGGAAGGGAATAGGGAAGGAAAGTGACAACAGAGAGAGAGAGAGAGAGAGAGAGAGAGAGAGAGAGAGAGAGAGAGAGAGAGAGAGAGAGAGAGGGTAGGAGGAGGAGGGAGGAGGAGGAGGAGGAGAGAGAAGGAAGCAGGGGAGAGGGAGGGGTAGGAGGAGGGGAAATAGGGAAGGAAAAGTGACAAAGTGACAACAGAGAGAGAGAGAGAGAGAGAGAGAGAGAGAGAGAGAGAGAGAGAGAGAGAGAGAGAGGGAGAGAGAGAGAGGAAGGAAGGAGGGAGGGATGGTAGAGGGAGAGGTAGGAGGAGGAGGAGTATGGGAGGAGGCGACAACAGAGAGAGAGAGAGAGAGAGAGAGAGGAGGAGGAGGGAGGAGGAGGGAGGAGGAGGTAGGGAGGGAGAGGAATAGGGAGAGAGAGAGAGAGAGAGAGAGAGAGAGAGAGAGAGAGAGAGAGAGAGAGAGAGAGAGAGAGAGAGAGAGAGAGAGAGAGAGAGAGAGAGAGAGAGAGAGAGAGAACATTTATGGTAAATATGGGACTTAGATATGTATTACAGGCACTTTACTCAATATTCCCTACAATGTTTAGCGGCAGTAGTAGTGGCAACAGCAGTCTTAGGAGTACCGTTACAACAGTTAAAGAGTGATAGTATATTACTACTGAAAATTTAATGAAGATCTGTACTTTTGGGTACTCACGTGGTGTGCATGGCTCCAATAAAATCAAACAGAAAGATTTATACCTAGTATTATAACAGAGATATCAGTCTATAATATATAGTAAGA
>NC_059279.1:12610314-12630314 GCF_017591435.1 Portunus trituberculatus | reverse complement strand
CTCCTTTGGTGCCCTCTTTATCCTCCTGCCCGACCCTTCTTTATCCTTCCTCGCCTCCTGATGATCACGGACCCTTTTGAAGGTAATTTCTCGGATGTCTGAGTCTAATCGGCCCTGACTCTCCGACACCATCGTCTCGGGTCATTCCACTGTGCTGATGGACGAGTGCTGTCCATTGCCCTGATGGGTAGCACTGTATCAGAGAGAGAGAGAGAGAGAGAGAGAGAGAGAGAGAGAGAGAGAGAGAGAGAGAGAGAGAGAGAGAGTATAGGTGTAATCATCAAGCTTCTTATATTGATCCACTTATGTAGTCGGTGTAGTTTCGTTGATCTCTTAATCTTCACGATATAATGATAATGATAATTTTAAAAAGCTATAAAAGAAATATACCATCGCCGTCTCTAGACAAATGTTTTCTCAAATCTTCTCACGTTGTTTTGTTTGTTGGCTTTTGTTCTATTTCCGAGCTCTATGTAGCATTTGTTGACTAATCTTTCCATCTATCGCTGTGTCTCCCCTTCATGGTGTTCTGAATAGGAATTAATTCTCCTTAGTGGCTGAAAGTTCATGAATTTTACTGAACTAATGCAGTTGTAGAAATAAAAAAAGAAATTGATGTATTATACGGTCTTTTTATTTTCATTTATCGTTATTTTCTGTCATTATCCTCTTTGTTAACTGTTTTGTGACGAATATAGAAAAAAAATTTGTCATTGGTATTTAAATAGAAACGTATCAGTATTGATTATAGTGTTTAAAGCAAGTCGATTTTTTTTTTTTTTTTTTTACGGTAAGGCCTATAGCGCCTGTAGGCACACTTGAAGAGTGTATGGGAAGCGCTGTTCAGCTTCCGCCCATTAGTGGCGCAGGCAATTTTATTTATAGTGGTACCCATATTATATGGGCCCATATCACCGCCCAAGCTCATCTTGAGTGTAGCCACCTAGAACCTAGGTATCATGGTGATATGTAGGTAACTTTAAACCACTCGACAAATGGCAAAGTGTTGTAAGCCTGTACGTGGTGGGATTCGAACCTACGCGTCTGCCCGATCCCACGCTCACCACCTTATCCACTATGCCACCGCCTCCCTGAATGCTTGATATTTATTTTATGATGTGTGGCATTTAAGAATCACAGGAGTAGAAAACCCAAATATCAAATCCAGAGTCAGCGTGGGCAGCGGACTCGATGGTTTGAATCCTGGGTGTGGTGAAGACCATTTACGCTTCCCTCCACTCACACGGCAGCCTCTGTTCATCCAGCAGGGGAAGGCTATGGGACTTAAACCGAGGAATTGTGTCCTTGTAATCCGGCACCCCTGCCGGCACTCCCTAAACCAGAGTGGTGAAGTACAAGGCTTAACTCTCAATAGCGATTGAAAAGGCTTGTGTGCTGCAATAGACTCCTATACTCTGACAATTGATAGAATGTAACGTATTTTAAAGGAAAAGGAAATGGAAGGAGGAGGCAGTAGAAGACAACGGACAATTCATGGAAATTATTTTTATGCACTATGAAGGAAAGTTGCTCTGATATAACGTGCAGATACAAGACGATATACTGCTTACAAACAACTACTTTGCGTACTACAGTATAGCATGCAACTAAACTAAAAGGATAGCACCCCAATGGAACGTAGAGGCAGTAGATTGTCTTACGTATTCTGATAAGTTATTCAGATTAAGAATAGCTGCAGTAATAGAAGGTAGAAGGGAAACTGTCCCAGTGGAACGTGGAGGCAGGAAATTTATCTTACGTACTTTGATATATAACTCAAATCAAGAGAATTTGCTATAACAGAACGCAGAGAAGCAGCGGTGAGCTTTTGCAACACTGCAGAGGGGTTTACAGCCACATGACTTATTGGAGACAACCATTGTGGCACTGCTGGAACTGCTGGCGTGGGAACTTTAAACCCGTTCGTATTTACATGGAGAATGAAACAAAAGACCTCAGAGATGTGCAGAACTGGTGCATAACATCTTGAGATTAAGTGCAGGCAGTCATTAAGTCGTGGAGTCGTGTATCTTAAAGGAAATTACCTGTCTGGCTTAGTTAATGAGCACCGTAATCGTCTGCTAATGAGCCTACCTGAGTCTCGTCTCCTCTGATGTGATGACGCTCATTAGTTGCTGCAGTCATTTGTTCAATAAATTGTTAGTGTGGGTGTATTTTTCTGTGCCGCTATCACGTGTTTTATTGAATGTGACTCGTGGCATGCGTGTTTAAACGTGTTTGTGTTGGTTTTGCTTCCTGATTCGTTCACTGCGGGTGACTTATATTTCGTATCATGCTTTTTTTGTTGCTTCTTTTATTGAATTGTATATATTTTTTTTGTGTTGTACGTCTATTTCTCTCTCTCTCTCTCTCTCTCTCTCTCTCTCTCTCTCTCTCTCTCTCTCTCTCTCTCTCTCTCTCTCTCTCTCTCTCTCTCTCTCTTGCTTGAATGTATTATCTCGTACAGTTTTTTGGGGATTTATTGAATATCGTTCTCTCCATAATGAACGTTGTCTATTTTTGCTTTTGCTTTTTATCTCTGGCTATTTTTTTCATGAATTGCAAGCGTTGTTTCATTTGTAACTGTATTTTGTGGACTCTTGCATGAAGTGAATGTGTTGTCTGAGCCGTTAAATGTTTTCTTTTTTTGTACTTATCTGTGGATTTTTTGCATTTTTTTTTTTTTTACACTTTAATTTCATTTTTTATTAGGTATCTCTCTTAACTTGTATGTTTTTATGTATTTTTTGTTGTTGTTATTGTGTTTGTTTTTGTTGTTATTATTATTGTTTGTGCTGTGTATTTCTCATGTAAATTTTCATCTTACTTTCTTTCATTGTGAAAATGTTTTTGCATTATATACGTAATTTTTGTGTATTTCTCTCTATTTCCGTCACTCAAACCCATAAGTCTCCGTGTATTCTTTTCTATTTTATTCTCGTTTCAACATTTAAGGCAGTTTATTTTTTTTCCATTTTACTTATGATTTCCTTTTTTTTCATTTTTGCTTACATTTATACTCATTTCTCATTTCTATTTACATTTCCATTCTTCAGTGTACCTCAAAGTAGGTGAGAAAAGAAGTATGAGGCTACACCATAAGCAAACCATCAGAGCAACAAGCCAAAGCGTGCATAGATAACCACCATAGTACACACCGCCGAAACTAAACTCGAATACTGCACAACGAAACACAACACCACAGGATCCACCGCACCTTTCAGCTTTTTCACCGTAATCCTCACCACGCACCACCATACCCACCACTCGGCGCTCACCACGCTTCACGGCCACACACCACAGTAACTCACGCATCGCTACGCTTACTACACTCACACCCACTCAACAATATTCCTCAATGCACCACAAATATTCCACCACATTTTTCATATCACATGTTAGGTTAGGTTAGGTTTGGTTTGGCATGTACTGACACACTATTCCTCTATATTCACGCTTGCTACACTCACACCTACTCAACAATACTCCTCAATGCACCACAAATTTTTCACCACATTTTTCATATCAGAGGTTAGGTTAGGTTAGTTATGGCATATACTAACACACTATGTCCCTCTATATTCACATTCAATCACATTCCATATTTACCGTCACCACACATCAGTAGTTATTTGATAGCAACACACCACCACGCTTCCCTAATCTCTCTTCACCACAAAATATTCATTATCCACTCTCATCACACACAGAAACAACACGTACGCTACCACACTGCAAAACTCGTCAACACAAAGCCAGAGTGAAGGATGGTGTGAAAAAAAAACGCATGGTTAAGAAAGTATTGCATATAATCATTTAACATTTCGAGTTTCTCTAGCAAGTTTCGTAGTTTTTATCCATCATCACAAACCATGAACACTCCACCATTGCGTCACCACATTCATCACACAGATCACCAAATAAATACTTCTCCGGCCTACATTTACCTTACCTTTTACTCACCTGAGGGCCTTAGGCGAGACAGAAAAGCATTAATCTCTGTACTAAGATAATGTGGGGAGGTTGGTGGAGGCGCGGCAGGCAGCAGAGGAGTGGGAGGCACACTTGGCAAGCTCATCACCAAGATTTCCCTGGCCGGTGCTCGTCAGACGCGTGTAGGCCGAGGCCGGGGGTCTGAGGTGCGGGTGTGAGAAGTGTGTGGGCTGAGGAAGGAGTGATGGACGGACGTGTGTGTTTCACTGTTTGATCTGCTGCAGTCTCTAACGAGACAGCCAGACGTTACCCTACGGAACGAGCTCAGAGCTCATTATTTCCGATCTTCGAATAGGTCTGAGACCAGGCACACACCACACACCGGGACAACAAGGTCACAACTCCTCGATTTACATCCCGTACCTACTCACTGCTAGGTGAACAGGGGCTACACGTGAAAGGAGACACACCCAAATATCTCCACCCGGCCGGGGAATCGAACCCCGGTCATCTGGATTGTGAAGCCAGCGCTCTAACCACTGAGCTACCGGGCGTATATGTGTGTGTGTGTGTGTTGTGAATTTCTATAATCTTTATTATACGACGAAATATGTTATAGATAAGAATGATATGTTCGCACTGTCATAAACGTTACAGTACAGAGGATGTATTAGTACTATGTCTTTGTTGTGAGATGAAGTACATGACAATACGCTATAAATGCACACACACACACACACACACACACACACACACACACACACACACACACACACACACACACACACACACACACACACACACGGAGGCGGTGGCGTAATGGCTAAGGTGGTGAGCGTGGGATCGGGCAGACGTCAACGCATAGGTTTGAATCCCACCGCATACCACTGTGAAGCTATGCCATTTGTCGAATGGTTTAAAGTTACCTACATGTCACCATGATACCCAGGTTCTAGGTGCTTACACCAAAGATGCGCTTGGGTGGTGATATGGGCCCTTCAAGTATGCCTACTACAGGCCATAATGTAAAAAAAAAAAAAAAAAGTTTCTTCCGCAAAACATCATGTTTCGCTATCATTGTTTTATTAATTGGTGTTCTTGTTTGAAGAGTCCTTGTTTACTGTCAAGTGAAGTTAAATGTACATAACTGAAAACTGTTCCCAATAAACACCTGTTTTCTTTGTGTGTGTGTGTGTGTGTGTGTGTGTGTGTGTGTGTGTGTGTGTGTGTGTGTGTGTGTGTGTGTGTGTGTGTGTGTGTGTGTGTGTGTGTGTGTGTGTGTGTGTGTGTGTGTGTGCGTAAGTTTTTTTTTTTAAGTAAGTATAGTTTATTGCCATTTTTAAGGAACGCTGGCAGATTTACAATCAATAAGTATGTCAGGCATGGTATGTCGAGTCGAAAATCCTAAGACAGACGCTTTGATTAAAAATTTTATGCAGTAAGAGCAGAAAAATTGTTTTGTATGATATCTAACCTAGTTAGGGAGTAATCCTATTTCATTGTAAAGTTAACTTGCATAAAATGTGCTGTCACCAAGGTAGAAACCTAACTAATACATTCTATAGTCTGATTGAGACACTATTTATACAAACATTCAATAAAAAAATATGAAAAGAATAGAAAAAAATAATAATAAACGGATACACAACTCAAAGCAAAGGTACAAGTTTATGCTAAATTTTTTTCAATCAAAATGTTTCTTTAATTTGTTTTTATATGCTTGTATGTTAAAATTACCAAGAAGTTTGATCTCGTTTAGCAGGTTGTTATACAAGTTCGGACGCTATTCTTATACAATGTAGTTCTAAAGGTAGGGCATCTTACATTTACAATATTTCTGCGGGTATGAAGAGGATTATCAATGACTGTAAATACTGAGTTGTGTCCAATACATTTGTAAATTAAAAGAAGCGTGAAGTAATTGTGTATGGAAACAATATTAAGAATATTTTCTCTACTATAAATATCTCTTGTAGAATCGTACATTTTCATAAAGAAGATACATCTTACAATTTTATTTTGTGCTATCTTTAATCTATTAAGTGTGTGTGTGTGTGTGTGTGTGTGTGTGTGTGTGTGTGTGTGTGTGTGTGTGTGTCAATGTTAATATTTTTTATTTTATTTATTTTTTTTTACGTAGGGAAGAGGGCCAGCCAAGGGCAAAAAAAAGAAAGTTAAAAAAGGCCCACTTGAGTGCTGGCTCTCGAAAGAGTGCAAAAAGTGCCAAAACCGTCAACCAGAATTAGGGGAGCAAATGCCTCGATACCTCCCTCTTAAAAGAAGACAAGTTGTAGGAATTCGGAAATACAGATGCAGGGAGGGAGTTCCAGAGTTTACCAGTGAAAGGGATGAATGATTGAGCGTACTGGTTAACTCTTGCATTAGAGAGTTGGACAGAATAGGGATGAGAGGAAGAAGAAAGCCTTGTGCAGCGTGGCCGCAGGAGGAGGGAGGCATGCAGTTAGCAAGATCAGTAGAACAGTTACCATGAAAATAGCGATAAAATATAGAAAGGGATGCAACATTTCGGCGGTGAGAAAGAGACTGAAGACAGTTAGTCAGAGGAGGGAGTTGATGAGACGAAGAGCTTTCGATTCCACCCTATCAAGCAAAGCTGTGTGACTGGAACCCCCAAACATGCGAAGAGTACTCCATACAGGGACGGATAAGGCCCTTATACAGAGTAAGCAGTTGGAGGGGCGAGAAAACTGTCGGAGACGCCTCAGAACACCTAACTTCATAGAAGCTGTTTTAGCAAGAGATGAGATGTGAAGTTTCCAGTTAAGATTATGAGCAAAGGACAGACCGAGGATATTCATTGTGGAAGAGGGAGACAGTTGAGTGTCATTGAAGAAGAGGGGATAGTTGTCTGGAAGGTTGTGTCGAGTTGATAGATGGAGGAATTGAGTTTTGAGGCATTGAAAACTACTAGATTTTCTCTGCCCCAATCGGAAATCTTAGAAAGATCGGAAGTCAGGCGTTCCGTGGCGTCCCCGCGTGATCTGTTGATTTCCTGAAGGGTTGGACGTCTCTGAAAGAACGTGGAAAGATGTAGGGTGGTATCATCAGCGTAGGAGTGGATAGGGCAAGAAGTTTGGTTAAGAAGGTCATTAATGAATAATAGAAAGAGAGTGGGTGACAGGACAGAACCCTGAGGAACACCACTATTAATAGGTTTAGGAGAAGAACAGTAGCCGTCTACCACAGCAGCAATAGAGCGGTCGGAAAGGAAACTTGAGATAAAGTTGCAGAGAGAAGGATAGAAGCCGTAGGAGGGCAGTTTTGAAATCAAAGCTTTATGCCAGACTCTATCAAAAGCTTTTGATATGTCTAACGCAACAGCAAAAGTTTCACCGAAATCTCTAAAAGAGGATGACCAAGACTCAGTAAGGAAAGCCAGAAGATCACCAGTAGAGCGACCTTGACGGAAGCCATACTGGCGATCAGACAGAAGATTGTGAAGTGACAGATGTTTGAGAATCTTCCTATTCAGGATAGATTCAAAAACTTTAGACAAGCAAGAGATTAAAGCTATAGGACGGTAGTTTGAGGGGTTAGAACGGTCACCCTTTTTAGGAACAGGCTGAATGTAGGCGAACTTCCAGCAGGAAGGAAAGGTAGAAGTCGATAGACAAAGTTGGAAGAGTTTGGCCAGGCAAGGTGCAAGCACAGAAGCACAGTTTTTGAGAACAATAGGAGGGACCCCATCAGGTCCATAAGCCTTCAGAGGGTTTAGGCCAGCAAGGGCATGGAAAACATCATTACGAAGAATTTTGATTGAATATGGAAACAACTAATTTAGATTTTTAACTTCATTCTCTCATTTATCTTAAAAATTATAGCTCTGTGTTTAGAAGCAAAAGAATGAGAAACTAGACTGCTTTATTAAAAATACGCGCCAGCTGACACTTCCAAGAGTGAGCTACATTATTGAATGAGTAAGGAGGCATGAAAAACTATATACATACTAACGGGTACTCCAGAATTCCAGCATAGTAATGTAACCGAGTAACATTAACAGATAAAATACTCTTCCTTCTGAAACGTACTTATGTATTCACACACAACCCTAAAGCAGAAGCCCTCCACTGCAGCAGTTCTTCCCTCGCACACATTTCCACATTCACCTGACTCCCATCTCCTGAAACTTCTGTTAACTGATTCACTCTTCATTCTTAATTGGCTTGTTTGAGGTAATAGCTCACGGTTAATCCTGCGTAATATTAGGATACAGGTAACCTTCGCCATCTCCCCTTGAACTCCCTGATCCCCCGGCGGGAGACGGAGGGCAGAGGGCAATCCACTGAAGGTAATGAAGCCTTTTGTGGAGGTTACCAAGGGAGGAGTGGACAGCTCTGTGGTGGGTTACACTGAAGAGGCTAAGAGATGAATAGCGAAGTGAATGTATCTCTAACCCGTATTGTGAGTGTTTGCATGGGTAAAGAGAGAGAGAGAGAGAGAGAGAGAGAGAGAGAGAGAGAGAGAGAGAGAGAGAGAGAGCCCTCCAGGTAAGTTGCCCGAGGTAGACATGATCGCTAGTTGTAAACACGATATTCCTGTTTTTATTTACACGACAAATTATTATTTACTCAACGCAGCTCTGGTATAAAGGGATTCGTGCTTGAATTTTAAAAAGTGTATTTATTTTTTCCCCGAACACTTTTCCAAAACTTCCAAAAGCGACTGGTCGAACCGACTCTTGAATTGAAAAAAAAACCAGCAGGAAAATAAAGACAAAAAAAAAGAAAATACATCTATAAAATGCATTTCGGGACTAACAATATAAAGGAACGAATTTTTCTTTCTTGCGTTCGTTCGTTTGAAAAATATGGAACAGTAAAAATGAAGACACTGGACAATGTTGATCTTACTCTTGGGAGCGAAAAGAAAGAAAGGTTTAAAATCATGAAAAATATGCTTCTCGCGACGCGCCGCTGTAAAACTTGAGAAAGTCAGTGTATTTCTGTGATCCTGAACCAGTCACTCGGCGACTCCTGCACTGCCTGGCTGAGTTCAGAATGCCTTGTCCCGGTCTATGATTTCCACCCTTAGAGCCATTGGAGCCACTGCGACACTCCTGAACGAGGGAAAATAATTCTTGATATAAAAAAGAAGAATTGCGTCATAGAGGCAAATGCTGGAGTTACAATGTGCGTGTGCGTGCCTGTGTGTGTGTGTGTGTGTGTGTGTGTGTGTGTGTGTGTGTGTGTGGTGCCATTGGACACACACACACACATACTCACTAATGACCTTATGTTCCCGCAGCTTATAACTAAGGAAAAGATAACGATAAGGAAAGCAACCGTCGCACTGGGATGGCAGGACTCGTGTGGGGCGAACTTGGAGCCACTTAGAGCATCACAATTTGTGAGAAGTCTTTGCCGTGCCTTTGCGTGTGGCCGGCAGGAGGCGTGAGGGGAGGCGGGGCTGGTCAGAGATGACACACGGCCACAAAGGGACATTCATAAGAGGTAGAAGTAGGCAACGAGGAAGCATAGGAAGTCATAGGTTGCAGCTGATGTGTAGTGGGTAGTAGTGGTGTACAAAGAGTGGTGTAGCCGCTAACGGTAGCGTGTGTGTATTGGTAGAAGTGGTGGTGGTAGTGGTGGTTGTGGTAGGCGGCGGACAGTGTGTGATATGGCAATCTTCTGTGGAGGTGAGAGGGCGTAGACATTTTTCCCGGTTTGAAATCCAAAGAATCAGACTTGCCGTACAAAATGCAGATGTTGAGGCCGAGCGTGACCTTTTCAATATGTGGCAACGGTTCCAAGCGAAGCGTTGTTGTATATCGCGTAAGTAGCCAGCCAGCCAATTAATGCAATATTTAGAACAAGATGCGATTGTCACTATAAATTTCTGTGAAGCGCAACGTGAGAAGGCAACACTAGCAATACACTTTTAGAATGGGGAACTTCTGAATTTGCAATAAGGTTAAAATACAATGTCTGGCTGCACCACCTCTCGCCGCCTCTCCAAAGGCCACACTGAAAGGCCAGTGAATTTTTTAGAACTTCTTTTTTTGTGTGTGGATTCTCCCCAACACACTCTTTTGGTCCTTGGTGTGTATAGCTTCCACTGTGCTTTCTGTTACAGAGGTTTTAATTTCTCTCTATTATTAACTCCTTTCCTATATCTTATTTCCTTTATTACATTTGCAAATTTATGCATGAGGATGTTAAGTGGAAATGCTGGATATGTTATGTAGAACTGCCACGTCTAGATCTGATGGCGTTTTCTAATTTCTCTAGTTTTCTTATGTTCATATATATATATATATATATATATATATATATATATATATATATATATATATATATATATATATATATATATATATATATATATATATATATATATATATATATATATATATATATATATATATATATATATATTCGTGTTTGTGTTTCTTACTCATTTAGCCTTATCTTTTATCGAGGATTCTCTCTCTCTCTCTCTCTCTCTCTCTCTCTCTCTCTCTCTCTCTCTCTCTCTCTCTCTCTCTCTCTCTCTCTCTCTCTCTCTCTCTCTCTCTCTCTCTCTCTCTCTCTCTCTCTCTCTCTCTTCTCCACTCTGTTCTTGTGATCGGCAAGCAAAAGATCTCCAGGCAGTGTGACGTTTATTAATGAGTGTCGGGTAAAAACTTTGGCAGCACCAGGTGAGTAAGTACTTCTTTACACGTGCCAAGGACGTAGAGAGGACAGTGATGTAGAGCAGTCGTTAGTATCAGGTATCAGTGTCTGCAATTTATTTCTTGAATGTTCTTTGTGTCTTGGCATAAGTATTGTACATTAATTAACGTGTGTGTGTGTGTGTGTGTGTGTGTGTGTGTGTGTGTGTGTGTGTATGCGGTTTATGGTGGTGATCAATCATCATATTTACTGTAATCTTTCTGAAGCAGGTAATTTAGTAAAGGATTGCAAGGAAAGAATTACAAGGAACAGTTAAGTTTTTAATAGTGTAAATTACACGATTTGGTTCATTCTTTACTTATGTACACACTCATTCCTTGCTTACATATACAAAAATATACAAAAATACAAATGTCCAGAGTAACACAAACGCACACGATCTCATCCCGTCCACGAGAGAGCGTCAGGAGGAGACAGGGAGAGGGGATCAGGGCTGGGGAGCTTAGGGAGCTGGTGTGTCATGGAATGTGGGTGGGGGATAGGGTGGCAGGTGAGGGAGTAGGGGTGAGGAGAGGGTGATGGGAGGAATGAGGAGCGTTGCATCAATCATACCCAGAGGAACCACCACCGCCACTCACATGGCGCCTCGAGTGACCATCATGGAATTACCCTTCAGGAGTGACCTTGAGGAAGCGCGCATTTGAAGCTCCGCCCTGAGGTTATTCATGCGTTGCTGGGGACTGACGCGTGCCTGCCGTCCTCACATGAAGATTTGAGTGGGGCAGTGACCGCTGATCTTAGCAAGGCCGATGGACTAGTAGTGTCGCGAGGCAACGCCATGTTTGTTTACTATTTAACATGTGTGGCGGGAAAGTGCAGAAGTGAGCGTGAGGCTGGCGGTGAGGGCGCCTCCAAGGCGCGAGGTGCAGGGCTGCTGACGCTGCCTGGCTGACGGGAAGAACGCAGCCATCTTGTGTGTGTGTGTGTGTGTGTGTGTGTGTGTGTGTGTGTGTGTGTGTGTGTGTGTGTGTGTGTGTGTGTGTGTGTGTGTGTGTGTGTGTGTGTGTGTGTGTGTGTGTGTGTGTGTGTGTGTGTGTGTGTGTGTGTGTGTGTGTGTGTGTGTGTGTGTGTGTGTGTGTGTGTGTAATTCACCTCGGTCGCCTGCTGGTCACCCAGCCAGTCTTCCCCATTACGAAGCGAGCTTAGAGCTCATAGACCAATCTTCGGGTAGGACTGAGACCACAACACACTCCACACACCGGGAAAGCGAGGGTACAACTTCTCGAGTTACATCCCGTATCTATTTACTGCTAGGTGAACAGGGGCCACACATTAAGAAGCTTGCCCATTTGCCTCGCCGCTTCCCGGGACTCGAACCCGTATCTCTCGATTGTGAGTCGAGCGTGCTAACCACTTCACTACATTCGGGAATGTGTGTGTGTGTGTGTGTGTGTGTGTGTGTGTGTGTGTGTGTGTGTGCACCTGCGTGGGTGTGTTTGTGTGTGTGTGTGTGTGTGTGTGTGTATATATATATATATATATATATATATATATATATATATATATATATATATATATATATATATATATATATATATATATATATATATGAATAAAATTTATGAATAAAGTTTAATATGATGAAAATATTCATGTTAGTGTTTAGAGAACTTTGAGAAAATATTGCAAGCAGTTTTCAGGATTGTTTATTGCAACATTTCCGGATGTTTCGGCTACAACAAGCAACAAGAAAACCAACGGACATTTGTACAGTATTTTTAACCATTATTTGCTTTTGAGAGATAAGAAACAAGACAAAAAATCTGTCACAGGTCTTAGCTATCAACAACGAGAGGAAAACTAATCATATTAGCACCAGCACTCTCCCTCCCCTCTCCCCCCCTCCCTCGCCCATCCCTCCCTCCCCGTTCCCCCTTTCCCGACCCTTCTTCCTGGCATTGATTTTTACTCTCTCTTCATACACAACTGATCCTGACATTCCTGGAATCGAAATATCAAGTGAACACCTAAGAGAAAAATAAAAACTATTCTACATTTTGACATAAAACATCAATCAACCCGCGTGCTCAGTGTTGGCGGCGTCCTGTGGTTGGGAGCGCGTCCAGCCCATGCTGGCCTACTAGTGCCACAAAGGTCTCAGGTGTGGAGTGTCACGCCCACCTGGGGATGCCGGGATGGCTGAAGGATTGCATGGACACCAAATAAATGGATTTTGCAATCAAGTAACAGCTTTGTGGAGTCTCGTGGAGTCATTTCGGGAACAGAATCCTTACAGGTGTCCCTCACTCTCACCGTCGAATATGAATGTCAACATGCGTGTCAATAGTCTTACTTCTCCACCAGTCACATATTTAGTATCCAGACAAAGGCTTCACTTGAATTATAACTTGCTGGCCCGAGACGTTACAGAACACTGCGTATCATTCAGAGTAGCGAGGCTGTCTCAGAACTTTACGTGGACTGTTTTGAAAATTATACTCTATTATTTACACACGCACGAGAGTCAGTCTGCTATTTACACCACCACTATTGCCTGAGGAGGTTAACTTCCCTCCAAGTGACAGTTTAAAAACAAAATGTTCTCTTTGTATCACGACGATGCAGGGGAGGCGGCGGCATAGTGGGAAGACTCCAACCTGGCGACGAGTAGCACCGCCGCTGCCGCCAGCCACGCCCACCAGCAAACCCGTACTCCTGTCCCACCCAAAGATGTCTGGCCGTTGCTGATTCTCTGAGGATTGGGCACGTTGTCGACGACTTCCGCCAGCACGAAGAGCGACAGGCTGACGTCGTGATGGATGCGTGACGCGCGTTTTCGAAACATTGCCGCCACTCTCTCTGCGGGCTCCTCGCAGTGGTCCCTTTCCTCCACTTGCGTGTAACTGCTGAAAGAAATATTGGCGGTGCCCGGAGTGACCGCCAGATGTCTTACTTGAAGAACCAAATTATCCTCTGTGTGTTGCACCAGTTCCAGCAGACACTCCTCCTAAGGGAATACAAAACATGTGGTTAGATCTTTCTGGACAATGCCTGTACGAGCATTTGGGTTACGCCTATTCAAGCATCATGGGAGAGTTGAGGAAAAGTGAATATAAGCGTCCGCTTTCTGCCGATTCTAAACGAACATGGTTCATGCGCAAAGGAAAAACTCAATTATATCACTTGTTAATCGCAAACGTACCAGATTGGCTGAAGATGTAACAATAAACTAAATAAATACATAGAAAGGCTCATAATTAGTTCGTTACAAAGCAGAAACCTCTCTTGATATCCATATCATCTTTGTGGTGCCAGAAACATTGGTGGCGTCCTGCATTCATTGAAAATTCCTTTTTCAGGGACGTGTCCATCGAATAGTTCACTGCCTCGATACTGTACTAAGGAAGATATTTTCTCCTGAGAAGCAATGATTCCTAAAATACAAGCATCAGTCCGATTCAGTGAAACACTATTATAAAACCACAAATTTAGCAAATTATCTGTAACTTATCAATTCGATGTTTTTAATGCTTTAAGTAATATCCATTTTGAATCTTCATTTTACGATAACTTACCATGTCCAAAAAATAACGTCCACCTCACTCGTGCAGATGAAGAGAGACGAAAGATTAAGCAAAGGATCACGGAAAGTAGACATCAAGGATGTGTCGGCACCTTTGTATTCAAGATTAATAAAAATTGATAAAATTTTTCGTTTCCTCTTACGTGTAGCCTCCTCGGGTGTTGTTTCTAGTAAAGAATACATGTTAGATTTATATGAAAACACATTAACCATGAACTAATTTCAGTATATGTTGATGTGATGCTTTACAAAGAATCAGTTGATGCTATGTGGCCAGACGAATTTAGTTTTATTTATTTTTTTTTGTGTGTGACAGTAATTGAAAGAAACGTATGAAAAGAAACATCCTGAATAGTACAATAAAGAAATTTGCCTTACACGATTTTAATAATTTTTTTTCGTATCTTTGGTAAAGCGAAAAACAAGAATTTGAATAGTGCAATACAAAAGAGGCAAAATTCTACACAAAGTCCTCGAAATGATAGCACGCTGGAATGCTAGCGTTCACTCTACTTCCTTTCTGGCGTCTCTTGATTCCCACCTGAACCAGTATCTTTCCCTTTACCACCACGATATTTTTAGCTGGACACGCAGCTCAGACAGTACTCGTCACTCCCTGCGCGTGGTTCACGGCACCTACTGACCGACCCACATGCGAGGGAACAGGAAGCTTTTGTTGCTCTACACGAAGAGCAATCACGATCAAAGCAAACTACACTACTGACACGTCCACAAGAGCTTACCAACAGTACCGTCACTCCGTCACGAAATATATGTGACAGTAGAACTTCCATGACTGGCTTCAAGAGTACAGGAGTCATTGGCTATTAAGGAGAATAAATAAAGAAAGAACTTGAAGCTACGGTGGACAAAGCATGACATAGAATGAAGGGTTTATTTGAGAGTCAACGTACGCCTTCCATTTTTTATGACAGATAAATAATAAAAGAGCGTAGCTTATGTATATACGTTTTGACGATTACAGAGTTGGTGCAGGGAGAGAGAGAGAGAGAGAGAGAGAGAGAGAGAGAGAGAGAGAGAGAGAGAGAGTCTATAATAATCGAAAATTAATCTGGACGAAAGAGAAAGACTGACAAACAGACAGAGACAAAAAGAAAAAAAAATGACCAGAAAGCCTAGGACACAATCAAATAAACATAGTGAGACAGAGACACAAATACAGGCATACACACTCATAATTACATCTGAAACCTTTATATCAGAAAAAAAGAAAGGAAAGAGATCTAACCAGCCTTACCTTTACCTTTGCATTGATTAGTCCAACTGAAGAGTACGGAAAAAGTAGAACCAGAAGAAAAAACGAAGATAAAGGACGGGAGGGGAAGGAGGAAGACGAACTGTGTCATTATCGACTTCCAGAGATCAAAGTCCCGGTATATTAATGAGTCTTACTTAAGGACAGGGAGAGAAGCTTTATTTTTGGTGTTCACTGCGCCATGAGAGGAGAAAAAAGAAGCATTCATCGCCCGTCTTCACTTCGTCCTTATTGTCAGAAACTTTCTTAATAAGTTTTCTTTCTATTTCAAAACGTGAGATGACAATGAGTGACAAGGTACAAGAGAGAGAGAGAGAGAGAGAGAGAGAGAGAGAGAGAGAGAGAGAGAGAGAGAGAGAGAGAGAGAGAGAGAGAGAGAGACGTTTGTGCCAAATTAGAGGTAATGAGTCACCTTCAACTATAAATCATAATAATCTCGACTAATAAGAAGGTTCGTGATGGACCACCCGTGGGTGCAGATGTTAGAGGAGGAGGAGGAAGAGGAAGAGGAGGAGGAGGAGGAGGAGGAGGAGGAGGAGGAGGAGGAGGAGGAGGAGGAGGAGGAGGAGGAGGAGGAGACCGACAACGACAACAAGGACGACAATCTGTGTGACCTAATCTAATAACCTCAACATAACCTCCTCCTGAACTAATTAACCTCATTTTCTCTTGTAACTTCCTTCATCGAGTATAAATCCAATCTACGCTAACCTAACCTTTCCTAACCCAACCTAACCTCTCCTAATCTAACCTAATCTAACTTAACTGTTCACAGCCGCTCACAACATTCACCTCGTAAGCTGGTAATCAAACATTTATTCCTCCTCATTTATCTACGTCGGTCTCTTTTTACAACTCTCTTTTTACTTTTGTCGTTCCATCGCACATGTTCCTCATTGCTGCTAGTCACCCACATCCACTCGCAACATAAATTCCTCCGCTTATCTACTTCGGTCGATTTTTACAACTTTCTTTGTACTCTTATTGTTTCATCGTACGTTTTCCACATTGTTGTTAGTCACCCACATCCATTCGCAACGCCTTTTACCTTTTCACAAACTCGTAATTTATCTACCGGGTCTTCTTTCTGTATCAACCAATAAATTTTTTTTTTCCCAATTAATGTATATAACTATCCTCTAAAGACCTACTTCATCTTCCTTTACATAGATTTATTTCACATTACCTTACGACATATTACCACACCTTACCTTACGACAACTTACCTGTACCTAACCTCACGAAAACCCTACCTTTCGAAAGCTTACCGTACCTTAACTTACAACAACTTACCGTAGTACCTTGCCTTACATTGCCTTATCATATGTTAACTAGATATATCTCAACGAATTTAACCATACCTTACCTTTTCTTATTTTACCATGCCTTACCTGGTATTACGTACTTAATCTTATCTGACTTATTTTTTATCTAAGCTACAATACCTTAACCTAACCCAACATTACTTTAATTCATGTTCCCTAATGTAGTCTATAAAGCGGATTTAACCAACTCAGCAATCCACAATCCCTTCATGACCTCACAAAACCGTCACACGTGCCCGCCTCTTTACTAACCCTCAAGTTCTTATTTCCTTTTAACCCTTTTTTTCACACCCTCCTTCATTGCCATCAATCCTACACATCCCCACCCATCCGCACCCATCCACACTCATCCACACCCATTCACTCTTATTCATCACGAACCCCATGCCGTGTAAACCCATCAAACGCTATTTTCACACTCCCTTTAAACCTTCACACAGCTTTACTATCTTCGTCTTCCAGGTAAGGTCATTAAGAAGCGCCGCAGAAACTACCTAGGTGGCTCTAAGTGAAGTCTTGCTAGGCTCATGTGGTCCATTGATGAAGGTGTAAAATTAATTCTCCTTCCGCAAAGATTTTTTTTTTTTATCTTTTCCCGATTTTCGTATTTCAAGAAGTAACATGAGCCTTTATTTTTTTTCTTTTTTATTTCTAGTTTGTCTCGTTTCTTATCCTATTTCTGTATTAATTGATTTCTCAGGTGTTGTTTTATGTTTCTTTTTACCATCAAGGTTTTAGTTTCTGGTAGTTGGTAATGGTTACTTATTAAAACAGTGATGACGGTAATTTGATATACTGGTAAAACTGTGTGTGTGTGTGTGTGTGTGTGTGTGTGTGTGTGTGTGTGTGTGTGTGTGTGTGTGTGTGTGTGTATGTGCGCTCTTTCATGTAAATTATCCACAGCTTGCTGCTAAAAAAAATGTTTCATGGATTCAAAAGAAAAAGAAAAACTAATGAAATGCCATAAGAGTGTTAGAGCGAGCGTTTTACAGTCAGAATGAACAAGGAGGAGGAGGAGGAGGAGGAAGACAAGGAGGAGGAGGAGGAGGAAGAGGAAGAAGAGGAGGAGTACGAGGAGAAAGAAGAGCTGTCAGTGAGGAAAGGCAAGGAAGGAATGGCAAGATGGATTGACTGTGAAGAAGGAAGATGAAGTAAAAGAAAACGATGAAGAAAGAGGAGAGAGAGAGAAAAAAAGACGAAGGAGAAGCTGGGAGAGGAGAAAGAGGAGGAGAAAGAGTATTTCAGTACAGTGGAGGGAAAAGTGTGGAGGAGAGGATAAAGCAAATGCGAGAAAATAAAACAGACAGTGGAGTGATGTCAGGGATGGAAACATGGAATAAATCGTAGGAAATGGAAAGACGAGGGTAAGGTAAAAGTGAGTGGAGGGAGAGGTGGAGGAGAAGGTAAGAGGGAGAGGCAGAGGGGAGGAAGAGGAGAGAGAGAGAGAGAGAGAGAGAGAGGGGAATTGAAATCGATGCGTGAGAATACTGTGCCGTCCTCAGCACCTCATATAATGATCCACCTAATGATCTCTCACACGCCCCTCCCTCACTCCACCCTCCCTCCACCTCACTCCACTTCGCCCTAACTACACGTCCTGCCCTGCCTAACTACACCTTATTCTCTCCTCCACTTCCAGCACCTTCCAATACCTCACCTACACACTCGTTCCATTTATAGAACGAAGTAGTAAAAATAACATTGTGTGAAGGAGTAGTTATTCTCTTCGTGCTAGAGTGTCGCGTTAGGCTAAAAATAGTTCATGTTACTGAGAGAGAGAGAGAGAGAGAGAGAGAGAGAGAGAGAGAGAGAGAGAGAGAGAGAGAGAGAGTGAGTCACTGGAAATACGTCGCCTCTCATCATAATCATATTCCCTTTTCATGTTTTTTTTTTTTCTTCTCTTTCTTCCTTCTAGTCTTCCTCTTTCATAGCCCCTTCTCTAAAAGTCTTTGCACTCTCTCTCTCTCTCTCTCTCTCTCTCTCTCTCTCTCTCTCTCTCTCTCTCTCTCTCTCTCTCTCTCTCTCTCTCTCTCTCTCTCTCTCTCTCTCTCTCTCTTTAGGTGTTCTTACTCCCTATTCCCCTCCACCCATCCACACTTCTTTCTCCCTCCTTTCTTGTCCTTAATCTTCCCTCCCTTCCATATTCCCCCTTTTCTTCGGTTTGCTATTCAAATACTACCTTCTTTCAATCTTTCCTTCTTCATTTCATCTTTCCCTCTTCCTTCCTCCCTCCTTCCTTCTCTGTCTCTCCGTCTTCCTGTGCCTCTCATTTTCCCCTCATTAAGGCTTCGGGAATCTCTTTGTGTCACCCCCTTTTCCCCTTCCTCGTTTCCCTCTCTTCCTCCCCTTCCTTTAACTCTTCCTTTAACTCTCTCTCTCCCATATTATAGCTCTGGGATTTCCGCTACTTTCAAATTCTCTCTATTCTGGGATTCCCTCTGTCGCATCGTTTTTCCTCTTTTTTTTCCCCTTTCTCCCTTTTCATCCTTCTACCTATGCATTCATTTTTTTTTTACCTGAGGACTACTCTCTCTCTCTCTCTCTCTCTCTCTCTCTCTCTCTCTCTCTGCACTTTCGTTGATCCTCTGTTTCGTGTCCTTCCTTCTCTATATTCATTTTTTTTAATTCTCTTTCTTCATCTCATCTTCATATTTCTTGTTTTTGTTTTTTTTCAGTATTTTAATTCTTTCTTTCTTCTTCCTCTATTATTACTTCACTTCTTCAGTTGCTTTTCGTTTCCCTCTTTTCTTCCCTTCTCTTCCCTTCCTCTTACTCACTCATTCTTCCTTCCTTTCATTTAATTCTAATGTTTCCTCAATTTCTACTCACGGTTTTTTTCTTTTCTCTCTCTCCCACTCCCTTTCTCCTTTATTGTCCTTATTCGTGTTTCTTCCTTCCTTTCCCCTTTGTAATTTGTCCTTCCATCCTCCTTTTTTTCCTTAGTTCTAATCTTTCCTTCTCTCCCCTCATCTCCTCCCTCCCTTACTTCCCTTCTCATTTCCCTTTATTATCCATTCCTCGTCTCTTTACTCTTTCGTTTCTCCTTCATCCTTCGTCCTTCTTTTCTTAACTGCCATTTTTTTTTTTTTTTGCTATTCTACGTCATCCTCTTCCTACATTTCTCTTTTCTTCATAATTCCTGTTTTATCTCTTTATTTCCTGCAATTTCAGTGTTTCCTTTTCTCTCTTCATCCTCGTTCCATTTCCTTCCATCATTTATCCAGTCTGCTTTCCTACAACACTTTTTCTAG
>NC_059279.1:12585314-12605314 GCF_017591435.1 Portunus trituberculatus | reverse complement strand
CGGAGAGGAAGAAGTAAATAAATACAGAATACTAACCCCCATATCAGCAGCAATGGATCGAAACAGAAGCTGGAGGTGAGCCACAGCTTCCACCGCGCCAGCTCCCGTCACGTTCCTCAGCAGCGCCTCTTCCGTCTTGCTAAACCCCAGCAGGAGGAACAGCCCTGTCGGAAGCTCAAACTCCTCTGAAAAGCACCACATTCACCAACTAGTACCAGTGTATTGAAAAAGGTTAGAATGTTTAAGTCCCCCATTTTCAGTTTTTTTTCTGTATTAGCGTTTTCTCTCACTGGGACAAGCAGGAAATCGGTTTTATCATGGAAGTTTTACGTTGTTCTTTCTTCCACAGATTCAGGATGTTTTAAAAGTTGAAAATATAAATAGTGTGTTTGTGGCAGACACGAGCTTAGTGCAGGATTTATCGTTCTCATTATGCGACGAAATATGCAAAGAATATAAGCTCTTTGTGTGTATATGAGAGAGAGAGAGAGAGAGAGAGAGAGAGAGAGAGAGAGAGAGAGAGAAAGAGAGAAACGAAAAATCTGAAAGCTTAGTCAAAGGCCACACAATTATTTTCACACATCAATACTCACCTTTTGAAGCTTCCTACCCTCGCTTTCTCTCTCTCTCTCTCTCTCTCTCTCTCTCTCTCTCTCTCTCTCTCTCTCTCTCTCTCTCTCTCTCTCTCTCTCTCTCTCCTTCCGTCTCGTTCCCTTCTTCAACATTCCTTTCTTTCTACTCTCTCCCCATCCTTACCCATTCTCAAATCCTCTTCCTTTCTTCCCTCCAATTTCCCTTTCTCGTGCAACATCCTTCTCTCTACCCTTGCTCGAGCCTCCCTCCTTTTACCAGCAACTCTCCACCTCACCCTCCCTCTTTCTCTGCGTCATCTCACATTCCCTCTGATGGTTTCCTCTGCTTTACCTTCCTTTGGCCGCTGACACACGAAGTCTCCCGAGTAACACACACACTCGCCCCGCTTGGCCTGGTACGCTGGGGCATTGTGGTTGTACACGGCGTAGCTAGTCTCACACGGCCGGTTCTCCAGGCACTCCAATACCTAGCGGGGAAAGGAGACAGGTGTGGCAGGAAGGTGTGACTTTTTCTTCTGGTTTCTTGTATAGTGTGGGTTATTTTTTATATTTTTTGGGGGGGTTCTAGGGAAGATGTTTAGTATTGGGATTTTTTTACTAGTGTTTTCTTTTTCTGTTTATTTCTTAGTGGGGGTGGTGATAATGTAGTTAGTTTGTTATTTTGCTGTCTTGTTTTTCTTATTGTTGATGTTTTTTTTAGTTGTCCGTTAATTGAAGGGAGATGAACTGTAATAAGTAAAAACAAAGAGAGAGAGAGAGAGAGAGAGAGAGAGAGAGAGAGAGAGAGAGAGAGAGAAGAGAGAGAGAGAGAGAGAGAGAGAGAGAGATAAGCAAGTTGTATAAATTTTAAAGCATATAAGGATGAGGGATGATGACAATGTTAGAGAAAAGAAAGTGGAAATAAACAGAGAGATGAGAGAGGAATATTCAAGTGAAAAAGTAATATTATACAAATCAGAAGAGGAATATTCACGAATCATACAATCTGCTGTGACAAACAAAATTATATACGCATTTTTCTTTTTCTTTAGTTTATCTTTTCCTAACAGTATACGAGAAGACACGCCACACACTCACCTTGCATTTTGTCCTCTCGTGTATCTCACAAAAGCATAATTCTGAGCAGTCGTGGTCACCTTCATTATAAAGCTGGAAAGGGGAAAAGAGGAGGAAAAAAAAGTTAAGTGGAAGAAACGTTAGCTTCTATGCACACACACACACACACACACACACACACACACTTTCCATCATGGCCGCCACTAAGTTAGAGTTATATATTGCGCCTTAAACTTGCACTCGCTGCCAGGACTTAAGCTCAATAACTTGCGCCACTCAATTAGCAAGGCGAGTGATGAGAGCTTTCCAACCACACACACACACACACACACACACACACACACACACACACACACACACACACACACACACACACACACACACACACACACGTACATACATACATACACACGTACCCTCATGCTGCCTCCCTCCTCTATGATGTGGGAGCGGGAATCCCACGGGCGCCGGACTTCACAGTATCCTGCAACACAAACAGCAACACACCTCAGTACTTCCAAAACACATCCCTTTTCACTATTACAAAAATTAAATACGTGTGATATTTTGATAGCCGTGTCAGTGTCACGTGAAAATATGAAATAGGAATATGTACATTGTTGATTTTTTTTTTCCTCAACACCTTTCTACCTGTTTATTTTTCCTTTCCTATCCACTGTTATAAAGATACAATACGTGCGATATTTTGAAAGCTGTATCATTGTCACGTAAAAGAAAAAATGGGGGTACATAGTTAAAATTTTATCCCTCAGCACCTCTCTACCTGTATATCTTCCCTCTACTATCCACTATTATAAGGATAAAGTATGCGCGTTGTTCTGAAAGGTGTATCAATGTCAGATAAGAAAAAAATAGGGGTACAGTGTTGGAATTTTGTCTCTCATCATCTTTACCTCTACTTCCTCCCCCGTGTGTGTCCCTTTCCTCCCCTCGATACCTTTCCTCCCCTCTACACTCAATGCCCCCGGAACATCATCAGAGAGCTATTTTTACGCCGTTCTAAATCACCGGCACGAGATTAATTTTCAGCGGGGCATTAATTAAGGAATAAATGCGCCATCACACCCGCGCCACTCAGGCTCCAGAGTGCATATTTGCGTCCTCCACTAGCGCCTCGAATTACTCAGCGAACTGCTCTCTCTCACTCTCTCTTTCTCCCCTCCGACACTGATAAACGTTAAGGAGGGCGACGGACGCGATAAACTACTTCAGAATACACTACTCCTGCTGAGGTAATGGGAGCAGATCCTTGGGCTGAGGGAAGAAGGGGATCGGGTCGTCTAGAGTTGAATCGATGGTGTCTGGTAGGGTAGAGGGATATCTGAAGGGTAGCAGAAGGTCTAGAAGGAGATAGAAGTGTCTAGAGGAGGAGTGAATAGTTTGAAATGGCATGAGGCGTGTCTTGAGGGAAATCGGGTAGCTTGAAAAGAATAGGAGGTGTCTGGAATCTGAGTGTCTGAAGAGGATCGAGGATATTTGCAAGAAGATCCAAGTGTCTGAGAAGATTGTGGGTGTCTTGAAGGCGATCGGGATGTCTTTAGTGGGATCAGGATCTGGCAGGGATGTGGAATACCTTAAGGAATATTCAAAGTGGTGGAGAATGAGCCAGAGAATAAAACAGCATGTCTTTCTGTCTGGCTGTTTCTTTTCGAGCAAATATTGAAAAAAAAAAATTCTAAGCTCATTTCTGTATTTTATCATTTCTCGTAAAATGTCTTGCTTCTTTCACGATCCAAGTGGTTAAGGTGGCTGATGATGAGGATGGTAATGACGTGAACTTGGATAATTATGAGGAAGCTTCTCTCTCTTTTCATCGTTAATGCCATTAGAGGCAACAGTTACGACTCCAAAACCTCCCTTCCGTCTCACTCCCCGAACTCTGCGTCTTGAGGGAAATTACTTTATAGAAGATTTCCTGCCCAAGTTTGCCTGACGGAGGCGGTCGACGCTTGCAACCTTAGATCCTTAACTTTACGCCTCACGACCTCTGATGATTCTATAAGTCGTGGTAGTCGCGTCTCGTCCAAACTATCCAAGCACTTACAACCACTGCACTCACTCGCTTCCCGCTTGGAGTTTGGAAATGTGCTGGTGTAATAGCCTGTATGTACACGTGTCTTGGTGCCTAGGAAGTAAATGTTAGTTTCTTTTAATACAGACTGCGGGAATTGTGAGTTTTTATCGCTGTGGTGGTAGTGATGGTAGGGGATATTATGGTGCTGATTATTTACACTGGGTATAGAGGTGATGGTGGTATTGGTAGGAGTGGTAAGGAGAGGGAGTGATTGTGGTGGTACTTACAGCTGCATATCCGGTGGTTTTGTCTTGTGTAGTAGTGGTAGCGGTGGTAGAAGCGGTGCCGGTGAGAGTGACAGTAGAGTGAGGGTGGATGGTTAGGTTAGCAAGCAGTAATGGTGGCGATGATGGTGGTAATGGTGGAGGGGATGGTGAAGTGCAGGAATGGGTGTGATGGCAGGCAGTGGTGATTGCATTGGTGGTGATGGCAGGGTGTGGTCGTGGTGGCAGGCAGTAATGGTAGTAGTATCTGTTACTTACTCTCCGGCAGCGTTGTCGTGGGTATGGTGGTGGTGGTGGGCGGGGTGGTAGTGGTGGTGGTGGTGGTTGTGGTGGTGGTGGTGGTGGAGGTGAGGCCGGCGGGGGCGGCATGTGGGGGAGTGTGGTCGCCTGGGGCACTGCTGGCCACCTTCCGCGCCTGCAGCCGCGTCCCGTCGTCCGCCTCCACATTAACGTCGTTCTGGTCGTCTGAGCGAATGTCGTGGTCGTCATCGTGGTTGTGGTCGTCGTCGTGGTCGTCGTCTTGTCCTCGTCCACGACCCCCGGCCAGTTTGGAGTTCTTTTCTACTAAGACAGGAACACTAGTAGTAGATCTCATAGTGAGTGTGCTCTACATTATATGCATTACTTTATTTTTCTCTTTTACTTGTATTTCGAATTATGCGGGACAAATTTGGTTGGAAGCGGGGAAGGGGATTGCCAGACTTATCATGATGATGATGATGATGATGATGATGATGATGATGATGACGATGATGGTGGTGATGATAATGATAATGGTGGTGGTGGTGACCATGGTCGTGGTGGTGGTGGAATTTATCTTAGTGGGAAGATTGGAAAGTGTGTTAGCTTTACGTATGTAGTGTCGCTCCCCTCTACCTACTCCTCTTGGCTAGCTTTGACCTCTTACTTGGGTATTATTTAAGTGATACACTAAGCTACGTGTCATTTATACCTAGATGTTCTGTATCACAATTCCTACCATACTTTTTTTTTTATTTACTTTTGCTCAATTGCTTACTTCTTCCCTTTCCTTGCTTTTCCTTCCTACCTTTGGCATAGATACTCTTCTCCCTCTCGTCCTCCTCCATGAAGACTGGCGCCAGGATGTCCACTTTGAAGCCCAGTCGCTTCAGGTGGTAGGTCAGCTGAGCCTCAACTGCGGGGCGAGGCGGCGGGAATGAGTCACTCACGTTTAATGTTTCGTAAAATTTACACAGGAAATGTACATCTAAGAGGATTGAAATTGCTTTATTGACTCCTATTTCCGAAGTAAAAGTAATTTGTCATCAGCTCCATATAAAATCACGGATTATTAAAATTCTTGAGAATATGCCACGAGCCTGAGACGATCTACTACACCTAGCTTTCTGCGCACACCCACCCACTCTTACGCACACACACACACACACACACACACACACACACACACACACACACACACACACACACACACACACACACACACACAACAAACAAACAAACAAACAAACAAACAAACCCTTACAAAAACACGCGCCCACATCTATAAAAACACCTACTCACTTTTCCACCCACCCCCCGTACTCACCCATCCACCCACCGGCACGCACATAAACTGAATGGAAAAGAGCAGGACTTTGGAAGAAGACAAAGCTTTTACAAAGTTAGTAAGAGTTCGAGGCAAAGTTAGAGCCGAGATCTCTGCCCTGGTCTGATGCCTCGCCACGAATGGAAACAACATTTTCATATTGCTTGTTGCTGATGCTGCTCCCACCACAGCCCATCTCATTCCCTTTCCTTCCTGCCCACTGTCTAACCCTGGTGTCTCCCGTCTCTTCTACCTTACACGCTAATTGCCAGCACAAAGAAAATGACCTGATTTGCTCCATGACAATACTAATGTTCCATAAATATGAGCATCTTTCTGTCCATTTATGTATTCGTTTATCTATTTATCTATAATTTGCCTATATGCTTTTCACTCTATACCTATCATTCTATTTGTTCATACTCGTATATCTATCTGTATAAGTGTAATTTATCCATCTTTGTGTAAGTGATCGCCAGTAAAAGAATGGCTGAAGTGGTCATCTTAGCCATATTTTGCAAATGCCAACAGATGTGTGTCCCACTGTGGCATCACATCCTTAACTATTGGAAAGGGAACCGAAAAAAAGAAGTCACCAACCTCCACGAGGACTCTCAAGGAATATATGAAAAAAATAGTCCTTCAAGCTCACCCTCAGTCAAGGGCAAATTGGCAGCAACCTAACATGTCGCGAGGCTCGAACACTTGAAATGTTTCACAAGCAGTTCACTGACCTACACAAGGGTTGCCCCAAAGAAGACGCTTCCAGGCCAGACACTGGTTGATGTCCTGGAATGCGACGCCCTTACAGACGCAGTTGGTGTGCAGGTCAGTGCCGAGCAAACCCAACATGGCCTTGGTACACTCCCGGTGGTGGCCTGCGCAGCGACCCGTTACCGTGTCCGCCGCGCAGGACAGCTCATAGTGCTCCAGCCGATACCTAAGAGAAGTGATGGTGTCGGTGGTCAGTAGCGGGAGGGACACAGGTATTTAGATATCTTCCGTGAAGCTGAAGGTGGTGATCATCAGATAATGATTAATTTGCTACATTCACTTTCACTTTTCTGCTTCTTTTCGCTCCATTAGCGAACAGTATTGGTGAGAACTGTCAACTAATCTTGGAGCATAGGAATGAGGAAAAAAAAAAAATATAATGAAATGAGTGCACCATGTTACTGGCTACTGATAACGAAGATGGTGATACTGGACATACTGATAGTCGTACATGAATGGTTAACGTGAGGGTTATTGAATGGTGTTACTGGAAAAAAAAATGCAAATATAAGCTGGACACGTCAACGAAAAATAATAATAAAAAAAAAATGTTAAGCATAGACAAATCACTGAAACATATATGAAATTTTGAAATAGCAAAAATCAGTAACACAACGAGAAACACCCGCTGGAAGGTAAAGGTGTGGAGATTGAAAGCAAGCAAGCAGCAAAGAAAACAAACAAGAAACTTTGACCTACAAATTATAAACCACCTCAGAAATCATCCGAGGGGCGAGGTGGTTGGGTGAACGTATGCACGTATGCGAAGTCGAAGTACCGGTGAGGAAGACACTAAAACATTTTACTGTGAGCGAAGATTCAGTAGCCGAAAACAGAGAAAACACGCACACATCCATACAAACATCGAAATATGAAAGATGGATGAGAGACGCCGCCGCAACCACAGCTACACACTTCTTTCACACCTACTGCGCCAACCATTGAGAGGCAAGCAAGCAGAAGCAAGAGTTTTATTGTTTCTGAACTAGAGGAAAGAAGGAGGAAGGGAAATAAGGAAAAAGAAAGAGCAAGGAGAGAAAGGAAACTAGGACAGTGGGGAAGACTTGAAGGACAAAAAGAAGATGATGATGAGGAGAAAAGTTAAAAAGAAATACTATAGAGAGAAAGGAAAATAGGGCACTAGGGAGGATGAGAGGAAGGAATGAAGGATATTGATTTAAAAATGAGAGCGAGGAGAGAAAGGAAGGGCAAATGATTAAATGTTAAAATGAGAGCTAAATTATCTCTCTCTCTCTCTCTCTCTCTCTCTCTCTCTCTCTCTCTCTCTCTCTTCCAGCATTCAGAAGGGAAGCAAACATAGAAATGGGCAAATAAAAAAAAAATCTATTATATTGCCCACCAAAAATATTCAACCTGTATTCGTAATGTGGAAATCATATACTTTGGCCCTGGCTCAAATCGTTCTGAGGGAATGTATAATTAAAAAGCTTACAAAAAACGGTAGCTATTCATATAAGGGAACTGTTGTAAAAGAGAGACCGAAATTTGTAAAGTGAAATTGCTCCCGTGTCGCGTCCTGCCTCGGGGACGGTACAGTTTTTGTTGATATAAATTGCTTTCATGTTAGAATTTCGACATATTTCACTTTTTTCCAGGTACTCGTACATACACTCCTTATTCAAAATTACTGCAGGTCGCTTTTACTGCCGCATCATAGGGTTCAGTTTTTTTCTTTCTTTTTTTTGTAACCGTTACAGTCTCCGAGATAGTTACGTGCTTGCTTTAATTCGTCATTTAATATTAATCATGTGGGTTAATTCGTGTTTTTTTTATATATCCTTGTTACTAAAAAAAACAGCTTATGATTTTTTATACCACTGCCAGTCTGTTCACATAGCATTTCCTTTCATTTATATTATTCGTACATAACAACTGTTCACATATCTTGATCGATGACATAGTTTCGTATGTATTGAAAATATATAAATAATAGGAAAATAATGTTAATGATGATGCTAGATATGCATGGACTGTATTTTGGCGTTTTGTGAATGTGTAGAAGACTGATTAATTAATTGCTTACACTTTGATGGATAGATTGTGAGCAATAAATGTCACATGACGCCTTAATGTTTAGAAGACTTAATTGGTTGTACATGTTTTGTATTATCAGATAGTGATCTTTGAATCATTGTGGCAATTTTTATTATATTCCATTTTCATGCACTGGTGACTTTGCTCTTACCTGCACACCCGATCGCCGCGGCAGTCCCGGCCCAGGTTGTGGCACTGGCTGATGGAGGGCGTCTCGGTAGTCTCGGCGCACGGCGGGTGGAGGCGCCGCTGAGCACTCCGGCATCCCTCCTCCTCCCTGCCGTCGTGTTTTCTGTAGGGTTAGAAGGACACAAGAGCCGGTTGATGGTTTGTAGTGGGTCTGTGTAAGGGTGTGGAGAGTGCGAGAGAAGGATCATGTGTGGCATCATCCATGGGAGCTCTGGGATTAGTCTGCAGCCTGCCACAGCGAATTTCTCATCCATATTCACTCTTTACAAAACTTTATGCAGATCGTGAAGAATAATATTCGATTTTCATGCTAATTTTAATCATTCGTTTATTTTAATTTTGATTATTTTTATTTACTTTATTGACACCATATTTGTCTCGTAATTTTACTGATATATTTGCCACTGTATTTTCTAAATAGTCTGTCACTTAAAAACTTTAGACTTTCCTTTTGGCATTGAAAGATTTTTTTTAGAAAACTCACGTGAATGAATATCCAAATTATAGCCAAGACAGAATCGGTACAGCTGTCATCGATGTGTGAGGCGTGGTGTGGAAGTATTGCCACCATTTTTTCCCAGTGTAAGCTCCCATTGTTTGGGCGCATCGAGGCACTTTCGTTACAGATTTATATATTAAGTAAACTTCATAGTATACCATGATCACCTTGACCTCTGTCTATACTGCCTGACATCCTGGGGAACACGAGAGGTCACTATGCTGTGATACGTGGATTTTCTCTTCTTATTTGTTTACAAGTCTCGACGCAGTAGTTGATTCACTTCGTGTCGTGCCATGTTGCGATAGATTAGGTCGTGCATTTTTAAGAGATTTATTTTTACTTTGTGTATTTAGGAATTGTAATCTATACGCTTTCTTATATTTCATTGCCTGCTACATTTGACTGATGATTAAATGTCATCACAATGGCAATATGGAAGCAGTGCAGATATATAGTAATGAAAGGAAGAGCTACTAAGTTATGAGTTAACGTCAAAGCATTTTTAATTACTGAGTATTTTCTTCGTTTCTGCCACTGATCGCCGTCTTTGCTGTCCCTCCTGGGCACAACTGCAGGTCCAGGAGCGTTTCTTGTGCCGGTCTAAAGTGTGGTGACGCCTCAGGGACATGGAGGGCCCCGAGGGAGGCTGGCTGAGACAAGGCTGTAACTCGCCGCTGCAGTTCCAGAAACAAACTGTTGTTCGGAATTCTAAGTTTTTAAAAGTTGGAATCGTGTTCTAGTTTACTGTTTTCTGGTTTTCTAGAAAAATTCATTAGGGCCTTTATTTCCATAAACTTTTTTTTTTCTCCTGACAATACATTTTAAAGGAAATGCATTTTTTTTTCTAACGCACCGGTTTTCCATAAATTTCGTCATCATCTGTCATTAGCATTCTATATTTCACTGGAGAACATAGGTCTATCTAAATTTGTCTAGTCACCTCCATCGGCTGCCTGTCTATTTCAGGGCACGCTAGCAAAACTTTTTTTCTTCATTTTTTATTTTCTTCTCTTCTTTCCTTTTCCTTCTGGATTGTAACTCATTTACTGTATATTTTTTCCCATATACAACTATTTTTATGTATAATATCTTGTAGGTGTGCAAATATTCTTAAGAGCACAGCAAATCGATAAATTCTTAGGCTAGGATTCGTTCAGGATATTACTCAAAATTCCATGCATTGATAGATTTACCGGTAGGAACATTGCTAGTGAATTTCTTCTATGAACATTACATCCACTGAAATTTTCCTCTCCATCACGAGCCTTAAAAAAGCTCCCTTTCATTAAAATAAGTATGTGGCACGGAATTAATGAATTGGAAAACTATTTTGGTTAATGGAAACAAAATACTTTTAAGGAATTTACATAGAATCAGGATTGCTTCCAGACTAGACACTACCCGTGAAAACCCTGAATCCTCAACGCTGACATGAACCAAAGCTCCTGTCACTTAACTAAACCATATCCCTCCACTGATGTGAATAGTTCCTTTGGCCACGTGCAATGCCGGAAAGACCTCAGGTGAGCGGCGGAATTGACTCCAAAGTTTTTACCTGTCGCGTACATAAAAAGTACCATCCTATGACTCGCAGTTTAATTAAGGACAGCTTTCAATGCATAGCTTACAAATTCCTTCCCTCGGGGCGCCACGTCCTAGGGGAAAGGGGTACAGTAAGAAGGCTTAAGAGTCTTAGAAGTCTTAAAACATCTTCATCAGACGCCGAAGAAGAGGCGGACGGAAAATGAAAAAAAAAAAGAGAAAAGAAAGGTCAGGAACAAAATACGAAAGCAAGTAATTATGTTATGAAAATTTATACAAAACATATGTAAAAACAGTGTTACGAATCCCGAGGCAATCGTAGGAGAAATAATAAACAATAGATAAATAGATAAATGAAAAAAACGCAAATATAAGGAGAGGTAGTAGGTATTGATATCAAGAAATGTTACGGCGATCTCTGCAAACTGTGGCGATGAGCACTGTGGAGGGAAACCGAAATCTTAAGTGTTAAAAAGGATACTACTTCCAGGCCTGTGTTTCCCTCGGAGAACAATGGCTTAAAGGCGTGCTGGGGGAGTGAAGGCATCAGTCTGGGAGTGTCGAGAGAGAGAGAGAGAGAGAGAGAGAGAGAGAGAGAGAGAGAGAGATTATTGCAAAAATACTCACTAGCTGGCCATACACTATCATAACTATACGAAGAAAAAAAAAAACATCCTATACGAACATTGAACACGCAAAATCTTCCTTGAAATAAACCTCTTCCATAGTAAAAAAAAAAAAAAAAAAAAAAAAAAGTAAGGCTTAGTTTCGTTAGAGTTGTTTGGTGAGACTAAAGAAATTTATCAAGGTAGAATTATGTTCGGTGAAGTTTAATTGGAGACCGAACTACCACATCGACACATAATAATTTGGAAAAATGGTACTTTTGATTATATATTTTAGTATCAATGGGAAATTTTACTAAGTGAGTTTATTTGGAAGCTGATTGAAGTGTCCCTAAATGCGTAACAGAAACTCAATCATAGAATTTCCGATCAGTGGAGTTTATCAGTATGTTGGTTTTAATTGTATGAAATCAACACATATTTAAGTTTGGCGAAGTTTACTCGGAAATGGAACCAACGTACACATGTAGAGAAAAATGATGATATTGTTTTAGGTTAGAGGAGTATCATTAATTGGAAAGACTTATTCGAATGGAATTTACATAGAAGCTAAGCCACTTAACGTATTACGCAAAAAAAAAATGATCAAGGTATGCAAAATTGGATGATTTTACTATGGGAAGAGTTTATTTGGAGGTAACATAGAAGGAGGCCATCTCACCGACACACGCAGAGGGCGATCTTGAGGGCGAGATCCTGGTTGGTCTCCAGCAGGTACTTGTAGATGTCCTGCACTGAGCTCATGCAGGCGTCGCGGTGGCACTTGGCGTCCTCGCAGTGGCCGTTCAGCAGGTGCAGGTAACTGGGGGATGAAGATACGTTTCCTCGTCACGCCATGCATTACCTAACACCGCTGCCTTCACACTCACCCTTGATAATTTTTCTAATCAAGATTTTCTACGTATTTTGATGAATAATTATTCATTTATATATATATATATATATATATATATATATATATATATATATATATATATATATATATATATATATATATATATATATATATATATTTATATGTACCGTATACGATAACATCACAAAATCTTTTTTTTTTTTTTTTTGAAAGCTATTTTGGTCTTTCTACCAAGTTTGTTTTCACTTATCTTCATTTTCATTATTGTCTTTATGTACAGCTTCGTAATGTTTAATGCTAAGTATCAACGTTTTTTTTTTTATGTAGTAATAGAGTTGGTATATTTTTTTATATTACGTAGTACAGTAAACCTACTCAGTTTCATACCGCACAAGTGAAAACTCTAGATTGTATAGAATTTCGTTCACTGTACTCGAGTAACGTAATAGGATGATGCTTTAATGCTAGGTAGGCAGAACCTTTACATTAAACTTTATATTGAGATAAAAGCCTACCGAATATCAGCTTACCTGCGGCAGCCGGGTTCCGCCACGCAGTCTTCGAGGGCTGACTGGCAGGTCCCCGCCAGGTACTTGAGCTGTTCCAGGGATACGTTGTGGTCGGTCTCTGTGACGGCGGCGCGGGGATGAGCGGAGGATTAGTGATATGTGCTGTCATCAGAGGAAGCGAAAGAGGGTCTTGGCAACACTGTACTTTGGCTTGAAGGAGAGCCTCAGACATCTTGAGGGACCAGATTTTGTTTGAATGGAAAATGTGTATGTATTGAAGCACCTTAGATTAATTTGTTGATAATTATGAGTGAATTTGAGCATCTTGTAAAGTCATGACACAACTAAAGGTAAGATGGTGGTGGTGGTGGTCTGTTCTGGCAGGCGTGTGACAACTGCAGTGAGGGGACAGTGCGTCATTCCTCAGTCCAGTGGCGTGTCCCAAGACAAGACTGTGTGTGCTCCCTCCTCATGCTGCCTCATGCCACACACACACACACACCCACACATACACATAAATATTATGTGTATACACACACACACACACACACACACACACACACACACACACACACACACACACACACACACACACACGACTTTCATATCACCGTGTTCTTTTCCTCCCACGCCAGTTTTCCCTACGCTCTCAAATACTACACATGCTGCGGTGCGTGGTGCATTACTGGTGCGCGATAAAGGCCATAACGGTACACAACGCGTACCTCACATCACCCTTAACACAAGTACTTACACAGAAACATATTCACCTGAAGAATTATTTATCTCTACTAAATATATACATACATACATACATATATACATACGTATACATCATGTTCCTTGTTTGGGTATTAGGAAAAATTAGTGTATCTCCTCCTCCTCCTCCTCCTCCTCCTCCTCCTCCTCCTCCTCCTCCTCCTCCTCCTTCTTCTCCTTCTCTTCCCCCTCCTCCTCCTCCTTTTTGTAGCACACATAAAACTTTAAAAGAACATCTAGTCCTTGAATCCACGAGGAAAAATAATGATTGTTCTTTTTCTTCGAGCGTCTTTTAACCCTTGGTCAACCTTCCGCATAGGTAAAAAGTCATAAAAACAGACATAGGCAAAGATCACGCCATCATCACTCCTCAATTCCATCTCTTAACATCACTCACTTCTCCTCCATTGATTTCTTTGTTCTTGTTTGCCCGCTGAAAATCGATGAGGTTTCTTTTTGTGTCTGGCGGAAGTTTTCTTTTCCCATTTTTTTCGTGTTGTAGTGTTAACGAAAATAGTAATAAAAGATAATTATAATGTCATGATAATAATAGTAATAATAACTGTAATAATAATAATAATAGTAATAATAATAATAATAATAATAATAATGATAATAGTAATAATAAAAATAATAATAATAATAATAATAAATAGTAGTAATAATAATAATAGCAATAGTAATAGTATTAATGGTAATAGTTATAATGATAATGATAATAATAATGATAATAATAATAATAATAATAATAATAATAATAATAATAATAATAATAATAATAATAATAATAATAATGATAATAATAATAATAATAATAATAATAATAATAATAATAATAATAATAATGATAGTAATAATAATATAATCACTTTTGTTGGCACCTTAAATAGAGCTCCATTGTACTCAAATTATCCTGAAGTGCAATGACGAACTGACAAACTACAACAGCATCAACAGCAACAACGATACTTAGTACTAAGCATGTACACGTTTAACATAGTCATAGTGGACACTTTAAGGAAAAGATGAGGCTCTGTGGGAAAAAGTAAAATAGAGAAATTGAAAACAGAAATTAGTACTCGCAGATCCTTCCCGATACACATGGCGAAGGCAAGCCCGCAGCAACACTTACCCATCAATAGATCTACACACAGACATAAATAGCTACAAGTTTGCTCATTACCGGAGGAGGCCGCGCGTGTCCGCTACGCCACACAGGCAGGCTACGGCAAGCGGTGGCTGAAAAGTACTAGGCGGTGCTGATGATTGCGGCAGCTGCGGTGGTTGTGGTGGTAGTGGAGGTGGTGGTGGAGGTAGTAACAGTGGTGAAGAAAGGTGGTGGTGGGTGCCGAACGTTCACGTGGTGCTGGTGCTAAAAGGTGCTGAGTGCTGCTGAGTGCTGAGTGCGGAATGGTGCTGAGGGACGAATTGGGGTCGGGAAAATATATCATGCAAAAGGGCAGAAATTTTGGCCCTTTGGAGGCAGAGAGGGTGAGTAAGTGAGCCTCATAAAGAAGGGGAGGTGCAGAGAGGGGAGTAGAGGGAGGCCAGCCGTGGGGAGACGCCAACGTACCAGTGGTGGAGGTGGAAGTGGTGGTGGAGTTGGTGGCAGTGGAAGTGGTGGTGTGGTTGGAGGCATCCGCTACATGGGTGACAGACAACCACGGTACAAAGATTAACGTGAGGGTTCCCTTTAGTGGTGTGGCATAGCAGTGTAATCCCCAACAACCAAAGCTGAACCAGAACCTCCTTGACTCTCAGAAACTAGATGAAGTACAAGATTCAGTTTAGTAAAGGTTATCTAAGCACCTTCCTCTTACAGAAAAAATTTAGCACACTTTGTTGTTGTTGTGCGTTTAGTGCTTGCTCGCTTGTTGTTGTTGTTGTGGTGGTGGTGGTGGTGGTAGTGGTCGGAGTGTTTACAAAGAAAATGGTAAAAAGTTTAGATAAACGAACTGACTAGTTTGGCCTTTTGTTGACCTCATCTCATTCCCTTGATTTATATGTCGGGTGTCCAATTGCCTTCGTACTGTGCTGAAAATGTACTGTGAAATGAAATACCGACCAGAGAGAGCTGGGAAATTTGGATTGCTTTATGTGTGTGTGTGTGTGTGTGTGTGTGTGTGTGTGTGTGTGTGTGTGTGTGTGTGTTTCAATGGGCGCCTATACTTGTTTGTAATTCAATAGATCGCCATGAATCCAATTAGCAGGTGTGTGTTTGCCCAGAGGGGCGTAATCAAATAACCAAACTGATGGAGCGTGAGTTGTCCTGGACGCAAGAGGAAGGTTATTGTGGGCTGGAAGGGGCGCGATGACTTGAGGCCCCGTGATGGAACACTATAACTTTATGTAAGGGACATTTAAGTGACTAAGACTGTAAAGTGTGTAGGGTTTGCAAAAACTGTAAAATTGACAAGGTGCAATTGTCACGCCAGGTGCTGCACAATATAATCTTAAACAGGTGTGCTGAGGGGAGGGGAGGGGTACAAATAACTGATACATGCAGGTGTTGACCGAGTGGCTCTACTGCTACCGGGACGGTAGGGGCCTGTGGGAACTGAGAAATGTGTCATGAGGGAAAGAAAAGTGTTGAATTTTGACAAGCGAAAGTGACGCGAAGATGGTAATGAAGGAGGCACGTACTGGTCACCGGCAGGTGCTGGAGGTAGTGGTGGATGGTGGAGAGGGGGAAGAGGGGTTCAGCTTGGGAAGAGGAGATGATGATGTGCGTGGCGGCGGCCGTGGGCAACGGCATCACCTTGGAGAGCGGCAGTTCCAGGGCGGCCGCCACCCGCGACATGGCCGCCACCCGCCCTGGGTACCGTTCCCCTGCAAGGGATGCCCCGGCAGGATTGTTACTAAGTACGTCGCCCAGCTGGTGATGTTCTCTCAGGAGGTGAACCATTGAGTCAATTGTGTTGCTCCATATCAATACCATCCATCCGTGGCGGCTGATGAGTCTGCCGCTGGCGAGTTTCTACGAATCCTTATTTGGATTCTGGGCCAGACTCATGCAAGCTTCAAGGGAGTGGCGAGTAATGAACCTTGAAAGTGGTGGACGTGTGAGACAAATGGAACTAACAGTGGCAGAAACGAGAAGTAAAGAGTCTGTAAATTAAAAAGCGAAGGAAAGACTTAAAAATTGCGAAGTGAGAGATAGAAGCAGCAACACAGAGGACTCACAGACAGACAGAGACGGACGCAACACCTGCACCGCTAACGAGTCATCTGCGTCTCTGAAGCGTGAATCATTACTGCTACTACACGGTCACTGGGGATAGCGTGCTCCTACTCCAGCCATCTGCTGGCTCGTACCCTTCACTACCGAGATTTGGCAATATTGCTCTCATGAAATAAAAAGAATACACATAATGTTCGCATAGTCTTCACAGGCGTCACTGAAAAAGAAAAGGCATCCTAACTGACAAAAATCAGACTGTTTCAGCACCACAGTTCGCGAGCACCACAGTTCGCGTTGCTCTACCTAACCAAAGCATTATTCTAATGAGGTGGTGATGTCAGCTTTAAAAAAGTAATGTTCTTATAACATGAAGGATAAAATAGTCGTATGCCTTCTAAACCATCACATTGTAGTTGGCTATTCCCCTGAATGTGTCGAGCCAGCATTAAGGACATAAGATGCATATATTTAATTAGATTTCTTGGAATACTAAACTTGAATCCTACAATAATTTCTTGACCGAGGCCACGGATGAAACTTCTTATTCATGTGATTCCAGTGTTTGGTCGCGTGACGGTCCTATCAGTATACGCTCAAGGCCTCTGCGTCACGCACTCTAGGTGATGGCTGGCAAAGGCTCACCACCTATATTCGATTTAGAAAATAGTACGTATTGTTAATTATAACAGCAATATCTCATGCAGGCCTTACTTTTTTACTTTTCCTTTTTTTTTATTTCATTAACACTTTTGCGAAGGCCATAAAGATCATTGCTATTGTTTCCCATGAAAGTTTTGCTCTCATCGGTAATGCAGAATACTTTACAGTATCATTGCAATCATAAACACCCTTGATAGGGCTAGTAATGTACATGAAAGAATGATAAAGGTAGTTAGCTGACACACCGAAACGTTTGGGAATGTATGCCATAATCTTAAACTATGAGTGACAAGGAATAAGTTCTGGAGTTCCTGTACAAGACCTGGTGATGTAGGTTGTCCCTGAAATAGAAACACTCAAATCATCATAAAACTGAGATACCGAATCATTACCAAACACACTTCACTGCTGGACCACCGCGTCTCGCTGCCCCTGCTTATCTGTCTCACAACCCTCACCCGAAACTGGCACCTGAGAGAAATAGGATGACAGGGAGGCACTCACCGACACAGGGGTTCTTGTTGACAAGTGAGTAGAGACGCGAGCACTTCTTGTCTTTGTCGTCGGGACAGATGCACCCCAGCAAAGGTGTCTCCCGTAGCTGCAACCACGCCCTCATGCACACCTCTCTGAAACACCACAAGCATTGGTGCCGTCAGTAAGCACCGGCAGAAGAGGGTCAAACAGAAAGGACGACACACGGCAGTTCTTCAACTCTCATCAGCATTCAGAATTGAAGGAATACTTAAGAATAAGGGAACGAAATGACAGGTTTCTTTAATAAGATAACAGAAAATAGGAAATTGTCAATGAACACACACATGATATTTGATTTTTGCATCAAAATCGGTATTTAATCTCTTCTTTCACAGTAAAAGTTCCTTAAAGGCCAATCCCTCATATTGACTACAGAATTTGAAAGTATCTGTCACCTGCTGCTTCTCTTACTTCCTCCTTCGTGACGGCCGAGTAACAGCTTACTCTATTACCCACCGTTTTTATGTTGGTTGATAGAAAGGACAGAGAGAGAGAGAGAGAGAGAGAGAGAGAGAGAGAGAGAGAGAGAGAGAGAGAGAGAGAGAGAGAGAGAGAGAGAGAGAGAGAGAGAGAGAGAGAGAGAGAGAGAGAGAGAGAGAGAGAGAGAGAGAGAGAGTATGCAACCTCTATAATTTCACATTCGTCAACATTCTGTGCTGGTCGCGTTTCATTCTTCCACAAACAACCACAAACAATACCAAATCTTTGACACTAAGGAGCTTTTATAAGTTTTGTACCACATCCGAATAAGGAACTGTGGACAATGAAGAGACTCACTAGGACTCTGGCGGACTCAGGGAAAAGCCACCAGGATGAAATTCTTGGCCGCTGCACCACGTAATCTTAAACACACCGGAAACCAAAGTGCTCGAAAATTACACATAAATATAAACTTAATTCTCTGCTACAACTGAGAATTACAGGCAAGAATTTCACCATGGCGGCCTTTGCTTCAAGTCTACAGGAACGTAAGCGACTCCTTTTATTTCGCCTTCTGGAGACAATTACACATTTTCACAGCATATTCTCCAGAGGTGACCCAGAACTTACAGTCATTACTTATATTGCTGAAGTGGATAATCACGAGAAGGAAAATTTCAAAAAACACGAAGGATAGAATGAAGAGGAAGTAGGAACGAAGAACGAAAACCACAGAACGAAACAAACACGAACAGAGAATAGACTAAGGGACTAAGTCAAGTAAGGGATTCTCCGCTTTCAATGGCAGGGAGTGTTTGGTGGGCTTAGCGTGGTGTGGCGTGACTCCTCCTGTGAAGACCTCCCTGCAATGCTCACGTAAGGCAGTTGATTTCTTACCTACGCGCTGCCGGTGCATGTTGCTTTACAGTTTGCCTCAGAAAGCGGGCAAGCTCTCCATCACACCAAATTACAAAGGTTGTCAGTGATGCATCAACTTACTGCCTTATTCATGTGTCGTCAGGAAGTGTTTGTAGAGCGTCCACCCAGTTACCACACACACACACACACACACACACACACACACACACACACACACGCACGCACGCACGCACGCACGCACGCACACACACACACACACACACACACACACACACACACACACACACACACACACACACACACACAGAGAGAGAGAGAGAGAGAGAGAGAGAGAGAGAGAGAGAGAGAGAGAGAGAGAGAGAGAGAGGTATTATAATCTACTTCTTTTCTACATATTTATCTATCTCTTTTTACAAAGGAACTACATTGAAGAAGATACGAGAAAAAAAAAACTATCACAGAGAGAGAGAGAGAGAGAGAGAGAGAGAGAGAGAGAGAGAGAGAGAGAGAGAGAGAGAGAGAGAGAGAACCAGTCTGCCGGTCAGCCAGCCAACCAACTTGTTAAGCATGCAGACAGACGGCCAGACAAAGAAAGAAACAAAAAGATCAAGGTTGTGATGTAATTTCTATTCCCTCTTTCATACTCTTCTTTCTTTTCCAACGTGTGTTATGTTTCCTTTCAAACTCCCACACACGAGTACCTCTCCAAACACTGGCACCAATGGCCTGCTGCTGCTGCTTCTCTTTGGTGACGCAATCTCTGGAGACACAAGTTGAGTTAGAGAACGAAGCGTGCATAAAAGATGAGAAGAATACTGTAAACAATTTTTCCGCTCTAGTGGAATACAAATGTCCAAGATAAATATGAGATTCCAACATGAAAGGAAAGTCCATACATATTGTCTGCCAGAGAAGAGTGTTGGTCTGCCAGGATGCATTTTCATATATTTCTATTTGGGTCGTTTAATAGTTTATG